>NC_092333.1:475754843-476055625 GCF_046630445.1 Rutidosis leptorrhynchoides | reverse complement strand
GTCTAAGTCTAGGCACCTATCTCAAGTCGCCTAAATCCCTTAGACCATGCTCTGATACCACTTGTAACAACCCAAACCAACCCTCGACCAAACCCCGTGAAAATACAAACAAAAAAAAAATTGCTGTACAGTGACCCCGCGCGCCGCGCCCCCTATCTGGCGCGCCGCACCAAAACGGCCTGTCCCCGGGCTTTTTAAATGCGAAAAAGATAGACTCGTTCCCGACACTTTCAGACGAAACGCTTTTTACAACACATAATATAAGTAAAACTAACATGATTAATTAATTAAAACGAGTTTTACATCGCGGGGCCCACATATGCCCAAAATACCCCTTTTAATACAAAATACAACTTCGACCCAATGAGTTTAAGTTCCAACAAACTACGAGCATGATGTTGGGGATAAACTACCCAATCCTAGGTCGAATCCAAGCAAGCATCAAAATGGGAAAATCATCTAATCCCGAGCATACCCTTGCCACGTCCGCCTTCGAACCTAAAAATGTAAACAACGAGAGGGTAAGCTAATGCTTAGTGAATGCAATACTTATACGCATACATACATAATCCAATTACTTGCATACACCTACACAACAACACAATAACATTAGCAAACCGCAATAACGAATAAACGATTAATTGTACGTACAACAAGTCAACATCATTAGCATAGAGATTTCAACAATAATACATGCCAAAAACGAATACGTACAATGCTAATAAAATTACACATCCCAATATACCCAATGTCGACATTCGACTCGATGGTGGCCGACGAAGAGTAGTAGGTCAAAATCGTTAACTACTCACCACCCATCGCACGCGTAAGTGGCCGACGAAGAGTAGTAGGTCAAAATCGTTAACTACTCACCACTACGCACCATGAGGCCGACGAAAAGTGCAACCGAAACGTTAACACTTACCTCAATCACAAGGATGGCCGACGAAAAGCGGAACCGCTTACCATCCCACGATAAGTGGCCAACGAAGAGCGGATCCCGAAACGGATAACACTCACCACTTACCCCAACACACATATGTGGCCGACGAAGAGCGATAGGTCAAACATTAATCACTCACCACATATCTAAACATACACATGTAGCCGACGAAGAGTGATAGGTCAAACGTTAATCACTCGCTACATGCCCGAACACACACATGTGACCGACGAAGAGCGATAGGTCAAGCATTAATCACTCGTCACATAACCAAACACACACATGCACACGTGGCCGACAAAGAGCGATAGGTCAAACGTTTATCACTCGACACATACGCCAAACAAATATAGTCAACGAAGAGCTATCCACGCGGACATCACTCACTATATTTTCCAGCCCAATTGTGGTCCCCGAAAAGTGAGTCCTAACGGATGTCACTTACCAAACCGCACGCAAGCAACCAAATTATATACATAAGCGTATAAATATTCCACTCACTTTGAAATACTTGAAGAACGTATCCCGCGATCTTAACTTCTTCCACCGACTTCACGCAAATCACCTACGCAAAGTATACATGCAAATAAGCTACTCACAATGCTTGTTCGACTTAAACAATACATATGTTCTCCTAGAACATCCTATTGACCAACTTTGACCGAAAACCATTTTTCGCTCGAAAACCTTCATAATCACAAATGACTTGTGATTATGCCTCAACAACATCATTTAAACATGGTTTGGTCATTCGATCACTCATTTAAACACACGACCCGCCCATTTGGTCCTAAAGTGTGTTTTACACCCTATTAAGCATAAAACGATACTCACAAGTCCAAAACTTATGAAATCACTTCCCGCGTTCCCGAAATAGCTAATCTTAACTCTTTTAGCCATTAAACGCCATTTATAGGGTTGTTTACTCAAAAACCCATTTTGACCTAAAACTAGTCAAAACACCAAATTGTAAGTTTACACCCCTAATCACCAACAATCCAAGTAGCTAGTGATTTCATCAACTAATTTAGTTTTACAAACCCACAATATCATCATCCAACCCTAGACCCACCAATATTAGGGTTCTTGCACTAAAACTTAACCCGTTTACCCCAAACTTCCAAGAAATGGGTTTTACATCTACTTTAACACAA
This sequence comes from Rutidosis leptorrhynchoides, assembly GCF_046630445.1. NCBI lineage: Eukaryota > Viridiplantae > Streptophyta > Magnoliopsida > Asterales > Asteraceae > Rutidosis > Rutidosis leptorrhynchoides. Next base: position 476,053,528 of record NC_092333.1, on the reverse strand, counting down.
ACCCTAGCATAATAAACGAATTAACACAACTAAATCCGAATTAGGGTTTTACCTTTTGAAGAAAACGAAGCTAGTACAACAACAACACAAGTAATGAGCTTAAACTTGAAGAATCCAAGCTTCTTCTTCCTCTTCTCAAGCTTTCTCACTCTACTCTCACTCTAGAACTTGAGGTTGAAGATGAGAGTGTTTGTGGACTTGAAAATGATCCAAAAGTGGATCTAAAACTGATCTAAAAGCCACAAATCCGTCCACAAGTGAAAGGACCATAATACCCTTCATTTAGACACTTAAAATGCTGAAAAAAACGCATCAGACCCATTCGGCGCGGCGCGCCAAAAGGTCGCGCGCCGCTCCACACTGAAGGTCAGATTTCAGAAACTTGTTTTGGCCATAACTTTTTGACCGTAGCTCCGTTTTCGATGAACCAAATATCGTTGGAAACGTAATAAGATATTCTTTCCAATGGTAAGGCTTTGAAACATCAACTCAAACTTTATTTGGGGTTGAAAAGATACGTACACACTTTGTACCTCAAACAACGTCCAGTTTTCTTCGACGTTCGAGCAAGCAACACGTACCTGCTTCGTACACTTCGTATACGCATCGTACATCATAAATACATTATGTACAATAAATATTTGGGTCTTACAGCATAGGTTCATAAACAATAAAATTCATCATTTTGATAGACCACAAGATTTAAATACAGTACACCTATCTCGTGTACTAAACCATTTTTCATAATGCTTGGCAGAGTAGGTTCGTATCCTTTTCTCCCCCGTAGGTTGCCTCACGATTTTTAATAATCGTACACATATCTCGTGCATAAAACTAATACACATAACCTGTGTATAAAAATCATTCTCTTGATACATAACATTCATTTTGATTTCATTGCTCAACATGGTAACCGACCTTAACATATAATGCGCATAATTAATATCCCCAAAACAGAACATCTCATCTGTATAATATATAAACTTCGAAGTACTAAACACCACGCCCACTTGCTCTTCCGTCTAGTGAATATTCTGGGTGATGGTGTTAAACCCGGTAGCTACCTTTAGGATTCGCGTGAATTAGGGCCATACCCATTTCTAATTCTTAGGTTACCAAACAATAATAATCAGGGGAAATATTCACAACAATTAGTGGCAATTATAACGTCCAACTAATTCAATAATAATCCACAAAACTTCTGTCTGCATAATAATTCATTCGAGGAATGTTTTGCTTGTGTCATATCGCGTCAAATATTTATAAAAGAATTTCATGTATTCTCAGTTCAAAATATATTTCAAAAGCATTTAATAAAGCAGTTGTAAAAACAGTGCATGTATTCTCAGTTCCAAAAATATAAAGAGTAAAAGGGAGCCAATGAACTCACTATACGATATTTTGTAGTAAAAATATGCATACAACAATACTGAACAATGCAGGGTTGGCCTCGGATTCACGAACCTATATCATTTATATATATATATATATATATATATATATATATATATATATATATATATATATATATATATATATATATATATATATATATATATATTAATACCTATAATCGTAATTGAACAATTTTATATTATATAAGTTATATTATATATATTTAATTTGTGTATATACATTTATAATGACTAATATTTATATAGTTATATTAATATATATATATATATATATATATGGTTAATATTATATTAAAAATACTTAATTTGTTATATATGAATATCTATATAAAAGTGTTAATGTGATTAATACTTACTTATATGTAATATTACTAAAAGTATATTTTTATATACGAAATGTTTATTTGATAACATAATATCAATAATAGTAATAAAAGTTGTTTTTGATTATAATGATAATACTACTAATAATAATAACTATAAAAATAATGATTTTACAAATAATAACAATACTAATATTTATTTTGATATCTATAACGATAATAATACTACTAATAATACTACTAGTACTTATGATAATAATAAAAATAATAATGATAATAATAATAATAATAATAATAATAATAATAATAATAATAATAATAATAATAATAATAATAATAATAATAATAATAATAATAATGGTAATAGTAATACTACCTCAAAGAAGTATCCCTAAAAAAATGCCCAAGTCCGGGTTTGAACCCGCGACGTCCCGCTAACCCGATATCGCCTTTAACCATTCCTTTGTCACCTTATTTCTGATTTAATTGATACACCAAATATATTTATCCTAATACAAATATCTATCATCTTCTTCTTCTTTTAAAAAAAATGCCATAACTCAGGCTCGAACTCAAAACCTCTCGCTTAAACATAAACACCCCATACCATTCCTCTGCTTGTTGATTTCTGAATCATCTCATGTGTTTAATTACTTAACAACTACGAGCATGTTTATCATCTTAAAATCATCACAACATAATTATTATCATTTATGGATCATCATACGGATCATCAAGATGATCACGATCCTTATAACATGAAATCATCTCCTCCTCTTCTCTATATCATCATGACCTACATCATCATCTTTATTTTAGCCTAATCACAAAACAATTACGGCCCAAGTTACTAAAACATTTTCATGGCCCAACTAAAATTTGCACACAACCAAATCTGTTTTTGGGTTTTGTTTGATAATATGTCGGCAGAAAAAAAAATTTGCTGGTATACCCTATCTCCTCACCATTACCTCATCATCCATTATCTATAATCAATCAGACAGATTGCCGAGCATAATGATAATGCTTTTGTATAATTAATTAAGTATGATCACAAATATCACTATCGACATCAAATTAATATTGTGGGGCTGTTAAGATTGCTAGCTGTATGCACAAGTACACAACAATAATGTAAAGGGATGTGAGTGCTCTAGCCTAACTGAAACAACAAACACATCAACATTCGCTAAACATAATCGTTGTGTAACTATTATTATTATATCATTCATTATCATCTTATATTCGCATCTCACCATCATAATCATCAACATGTAGTTATCATCATAATCATTTAAATCGAACAAATAAGTGAAACAGCTGCACAATTATGATCATCGTTTATCATTAATGATCGTAACAGAAACAATGGGTGAACAGCTGTAGTAGTAACTTCACGAGAGCAATGACCATAAATCGAGTAGTTTGAAGAAGAAAAGAAGAAAAGAAGAAAAGAAATTAATAGAAGGTTTCATCGGTAGTGATGGTGGTTGTCAAATGATTATGATGGTTGTTTGAATGATCTTGGGGTGGCGGATGATGGTCGTACATAAACAGAAACATTGCTACAACTATAGCAGTAGTTTAATAGTAGTATAGTAGCAAATGGGTTTTCATGGTGGTTGTTTGTATTTGTAGTGGTGGCGTAAGATGGCTATGTTTGGTGGTGGTGGAGAAAGCGGTTGTGGTGTCTCCAGTGATGGGGTGTCGACGGGTGGTGGTTAATGGTGATTGAAGTTGAAGTTAAAGTAGCAGTAATTTGGTGGTTTGAATACATCAAAAAGAAAAGAAACAGAAAGATAATATGGTGGTTGTTTGGGTTATGTTATCGAACTAAACAAGAAAAACACTTCTATCTCGATGTATTCGATGTAGTTAAGCTGGTGGTTGTGATCTCGTTCATGTGATTAAGTGAGTGCCATTTTTATGGTGTTCGATATAGGTGGTCGATGATTAGCGAGATGATGATGAATTTGGTTTCATGGTGATTAATGAAGATGATGATCAAAGGTGAAGGTGAATGTAAATCTATAACTCTCTCTCTCTCTCCCTATATGTAATGTAACATGTATGTATATCTCTTGTATCTTTAATCTATATTTTTAAGTATATGTATATAGAGAATGAGATTCTCTGACAAACAAAAAGCAGGGCGAACAGTAGGTTTCAAATAGTAAGCAGTCGATTGGATTGTTGGGTAGTGTTGATGGTAGACAGCATCTCAGGAAGAATGCAAAAGAGTGCAGAATTAAAGCAGATAGTGAAAGGAAATAGATTCGTACTATGGATATTGATATGTAACAAACTGGAGACAGAAAAAAATTTGATTACAGTGTCGATGGGATATGATACTGAATCGTACTCCTTTTTATTTTCATTGTGAACTGAGATCGATCGTTGTTTTGTGATGGTGTCTACAGGTTTATCAATCAGGAGAAGAGAATTTAAAAAGTAGATAGGGACCTCAAACTGATTTTGTAATTTATCTATTTGATTTTATTAACGATTTGCATTTGATATAGTGAATGAATAAAATTTGACAAAGACGTGTAACCATCCTTTGTATCTGTCTGTTTAATCTTGACATCGAACTGTAGAAGGAAAAGGATGGAAAATGAAGTGTAACAAACTGAATTTGTTTGTATCTGTAAATTGGGATTGACTGGTAACCAGTTTGCAGGCAAGAATACAATGCATACACTTTGATAATGATCTAAAAAAGATTCGTGTAATATAATACTTTTTACTTTATTTTAATTAATATTAATAAATAATGGATAATTAAATAATAATATTAATAATGTTATTAGTAAACAAATACTTGTTAATAATAATAGATATAATAATAATGTTGATAATAATAATACTAATAATAATAAGAATAATGATAAAAGTGTTAATGTAATGGTAATCATAATATCTAAATAAAAGTGATAATTTTTAGTAATAATAATAATAGAATTAATAATAATAATAATATTAATAGAAGTAATAATAATATTAGTATAACAATTATATTTTTAACTTGTAACTACATTTAATATATTAATATTACAATTTATTAATTATGTAATTATATCATTCATTATATGATAACATTCTTTGATTATTTGATAATTATACATTTTATATATATTACATTTATATATCTATATACATATTTATTTATAAGTACATGTTCGTGAATCGTCGAGAATGGTCGAAGATAAATGAATGCAAGAAAAACAGTTCAAAAATTTTGAGACTCAACTTAACCGACTTTTCTTATCGTGTAAAAAAAATTAAATCGTATCGAGAGTTTGGTTTAAAATTAGTCGAAAATTTCCGGGTCATTACAGTACCTACCCGTTAAAGAAATTTCGTCCCGAAATTTGAGTGTGGTTGTCATGGTTAACAATAAGAAAGTTTTCATGACGAATATGAGTTGATAACTAGAGTTTTATCATTATTGATTAATATAGATAAAACTATTCGATTAGGTGAAGCGTACGAATGAAGCAGTCACAAAAGATTGAGATAGAAATTTAACTTTTGATGTATTCATGGTGGATTTCGGGAATTCAAGGAATTTAGAGAAAATCTTCGTAATCTGTAAGATATGATTCTTCGGTACTTTAAAGAAATTAGGATCTCTTTAATTAAATGCGGTAATCTGTCTCGATTTCTATATATTTCACTATAAGTTTACCTCTCCCGTTCGATTATTTTCACCATTCCTATACTTTCTTTCTCAATTCATACTTCCACAATATCCGTTAATATGCTTAATCATGTATTGATCCTTGCTATTACATTAACCATATTTATTGTCATTCTTCTTTTCTATCTCCCACCAGAAGAATATTTTTACTTCTACAATGCTCTTGAGTTGGTGGTTTTCATATTCCTACCCTGCCTCTATCTTTCCATAATTATTGACATCCATGGTTAATGATCTCTCCTAATTGATGTGATTTATACGCATGTTCATGTTTCAAAGCTCCATACTTTTGTTTTCTCTTCTCGATCTTAAGTAAAGCGAATAATGATCCAGAATTCATAGATATAGAGTTTCGAATGATCATAACATTTTAAGCAGGAAGGAACGAAATCTCACGATTTGATTTTTGTCAAATTACCAGAATCTCTGAGGATAAAACTATCAATAATATGCTTTATGGATATGTTCAGAAGTGAAATAGAATGAAAGAGTTGTGTAACATGGCACATGATGACGTTATGATCTGTGAATCATCATGTTTCATTAGAAACTTCAGCATGACTTACTGTAATATAATCACGTTGGCCGGGCATCATTATATTATACTAACTCATGCTTCAACTCCGAACACTTCTCCAGAAATCATTCATAATTTAAACTCAAATTTTATAGAAGGATAGAAACTAAAACAGTTTCTTTTATGATGTAACATAGATAGCACGAAAAGATAAATAATTTCAGACTAGAATAGTTATGAAGATATCTTTAGAAATATCGAAGATATTTATAACGAAAGATACGATGATATTTAGAATTTCTAAAGTACCTGAAATCAAAGGATGATGCAGAAACTTGTTCCGCAAGGATTTGAAATAAGCAAGGAGCAAGATATTCACTAAAGATTTCATCAGACACTGAAATATCTGGATTCTTTGAATACATGTTTAGTCCTTGTGATTTTTCCACAGTCTCCTTCATAGTTTGCTCAATTCGTTTTTCAGTACCGAATTCTCTTTTGAGCTTTTCCAACGCACTATTCTTTATTATCAAGCTTTTGGCCATTAAGACCATCTATAGCTTTTGCTGCTTCATCAGCATTCTCAAGGTTAACAGATCTAAATCATCGGTTATCAATCTGAGGGGTTTTCAAGAATTTCGAAGGGTTTGAACAGAGATTGTAATCATCAAGATACAAAGGATGTTTAAGATGAAATCAAGTGGCAAACTTGAAGAATTATTTAATTGTAGTAGGTGTAACTTATTAACGATATTTTAAGTCAAAATGTTGTAACTAATATTTTCTACTCTTTTAATACTGTTTAATTGTCCTAGGTTAGTAGTCCAATAGTCCAATATATAATCTTAGAATTTAAAATATTTAAGATCAGAAGATGTTTAAGAAATTTTTATGTAGTTAATTAATTGGTTACTAATCAATTTTATTTTGTCCATTATTTTCTTCATTATGCCACTTGTCCAATCTTGACTTGGATTCTGATCGGTCAAAATCCGAATATGAAATTGAATTTGAATGAAAATAGTTGTTCTTTAGTGAACGGATACGTATATGTGTGGATTTGGGCAGTATTGTTAATGACTGCTGAATCTAAATTGAAGAATGTATAGTGTAACTTATTAATGTGAAAACTAAATATTCATCGGGCATTACCTACCCGTTAAAATATTTTCACCATTAACATTTTGTACAAAAGAACTTTTAATTACAATCTTTTTGAAAATATATATACATATATATTTTCTTCAGATCTAATCATGAATTTAATGAGTCAATATAATATTAAACTCATTTGATTTACCGTTAGAACTAGAATACATAATCTCTAAAACATTAGAGATTACATAATCGCCATGAAGAACGAAGATAAATATGTAGAATGATACGTTGAATGAAGATAATCGATGTAGAACAAGATGTAGAACGAAGATTATGCTCGATGTATAGATTGTGATTTTGAGGCGTGTGATGTTGGTGGTATTGATGCTGTTGGTGCTGATGCTGGTGGTACTGTTGGTGCCAATGATGTTGCTGATGTTTATAAGTTGTGCACCATATACTCCAAAGTCATTACTCAGGCGCGAAGCTCGTTGACTTCTTCTATTACTCCGGGATGATTGGCGGTTGGAACGAGCGGATGAATAAGGTTTAGAATTTAACATAGTATATAATCATGGCGAGATATTTGGGAAATGATGGTGAAAATGGTGTTTCGGACTGGTTCGCCGGTGAGTGCTTCAGGTTCATCGCCAAGAGGTGAATTTGGTTGATGAAAGGAATCGCCTTCTTCTCGTCTCCATTGATTGAGTCAACTAAGAACCTATCCCCATTTCATCCAGGATTGATGATGGCTAATTGGTTATTCCATTCCGGTTACACTTCTTTCGGAGCTCACACGAATATCCATATCGGAATAGCTGTCGAAATCCGAGGAATTTGAACTAGTTGTGAGTTCCATCTAGTACGGCCAGATAAAGGATTTTCGATAGGAAATAATTTTCGGATATCGGATGATATTCTAATTACATAGAATACCTATATATAGTACAGGAGATCCCATAGATTGCGGAGGGAATTAACGAAACATGTTGGACAAGGTATAATGTGATGGAATATGAATTCGTCTATACACCATCTATGCAATAATTGTAATAAGACGTATCGAGACTGAAAATGATAAGTAGATATTTTTCGACAAGGAATGATATGAAAAATGTTTGTCATGCAGACAAGGTCCAAGTCTAGACTCATTAATGTATCCTAACAACTACTAGGTCGAAGTCCAGACTCACTAATGCAATACCTGGTTTGCTAAAACCACCGCTCTGATACCACCTGTAGTAACCCGTCCTAATCCACCTGGACGAAGTCTTCAACAGCTGGTCCCATTGCGAGGTACTGACCTCTATATGCCATGAATGACTCCATGTAATATATTTAAAAATGAGCAAATGCACAGCGGAAGATTTCTTTCAGACCTGAGAATAAACATGTTTTAAAAGTGTCAACCAAAAGGTTGGTGAGTTCATAGGTTGATCATAAATAATAAAATTCATCATTTTGATAGACCACATGATTTAAATACAGTACACCTATCTGGTGTACTAAACCATTTTTCATAATACTTGGCAGAGTAGGTTCGTATCCTTTTCTCCCCCGTAGGTTGTAGTGACCCGAACTTTTCCATGTTTATATATATTAAATGAAATTGATATTTATATGATTAAGTGTTTCCAATATGTTAAGAAATTAAACTTGTTAAGACTTGATTAATTGAAATAGGTTTTATATAGACAATTGACCACCCAAGTTGACCGGTGATTCACGAACGTTAAAACTTGTAAAAACTATATGATGTCATATATATGGATATATATATAGTTAACATGGTATTATGATAAGTAAACATATCATTAAGTATATTAACAATGAACTACATATGTAAAAACAAGACTACTAACTTAATGATTTCGAAACGAGACATATATGTAACGATTATCGTTGTAACGACATTTAATTGTATATATATCATATTAAGATATATTAATATATCATAATATCATGATAATGTAATAATTTAACATCTCATTTGATATAATAAACAATAAGTTAACAACACTTAACACGATCGTTAACCTAAAGGCTTCAAAACAACATTTACATGTAACGACTAACGATGACTTAACGACTCAGTTAAAATGTATATACATGTAGTGTTTTAATATGTATTTATACACTTTCGAAAGACTTCAAGACACTTATCAAAATACTTCTACTTAACTAAAATGCTTATAATTACATCCTCGTTCAATTTCATCAACAATTCTACTCGTATGCACCCGTATTCGTACTCGTACAATACACAGCTTTTAGATGTATGTACTATTGGTATATACACTCCAATGATCAGCTCTTAGCAGCCTATTTGAGTCACCTAACACATGTGGGAACCATCATTTGGCAACTAGCATGAAATATATCATAAAATTACAAAAATATTAGTAATCATTCATGACTTATTTACATGTAAACAAAATTACACATCCTTTATATCTAATCCTTATACCAACGACCAAAAACACCTACAAACACTTTCATTCATCAATTCTCTTCATCAAATTGATCTCTCTCAAGTTCTATCTTCAAGTTCTAAGTGTTCTTCATAAATTCTATAAGTTCTAGTTTCATAAAATCAAGAATACTTCCAAGTTTGCTAGCTTACTTCCAATCTTATAAAGTGATCATCCAACCTCAAGAAATCTTTCTTATTTACAGTAAGATATCTTTCTAATATAAGGTAATACTCATATTCAAACTTTGATTCAATTTCTATAACTATAACAATCTTATTTCGAGTGGAAATCTTACTTGAACTTGTTTTCGTGTCATGATTCTGCTTCAAGAACTTTCAAGCCATCCAAGGATCCTTTGAAGCTAGATATATTTTTCTCATTTCCAGTGGGTTTATAAACAAAACATTGAGGTAGTAATGATATTCATAACATCATTCGATTCATATATATAAAACTACCTTATTCGAAGGTTTAAACTTGTAATCACTAGAACATAGTTTAGTTAATTCTAAACTTGTTCGCAAACAAAAGTTAATCCTTCTAACTTGACTTTTAAAATCAACTAAACACATGTTATATATCTATATGATATGCTAACTTAAGGATTTAAAACCTGAAAACACGAAAAACACCGTAAAACTGGATATACGCCGTCGTAGTAACACCGCGGGCTGTTTTGGGTTAGTTAATTAAAAACTATGATAAACTTTGATTTAAAAGTTGTTCTTTTGGGAAAATTATTTTTCTTATGAACATGAAACTATATCCAAAAATCATGATTAAAGTCAAAATGGAAGTATGTTTTCCAAAATGGTCATCTAGACGTCGTTCTTTCGACTGAAATGACTACCTTTACAAAAACAACTTGTAACCTGTATTTCTGACTATAAATGTATACTTTTTCTGTATAGATTCATAAACTTAAGTTCAATATGAAACCATATCAATTGGATTCACTCAAAACGGATTTAAAACGAAGAAGTTATGGGTAAAACAAGATTGGATATTTTTACTTGTTGTAGCTACGTGAAAATTGGTAACAAATCTATACAAATCATATCCTAGCTAACTTATATTGTATTATACATATATTTTAATATATTATGTAATCTTGTGATACCATAGACACGTATGCAAATGTTTTGACATATCATATCGACCCATCTATATATATTATTTGGAACAACCATAGACACTCTATATGCAGTAATGTTGGAGTTAGCTATACAGGGTTGAGGTTGATTCCAAAAATATATATACTTTGAGTTGTGATCTAGCCTGAGACGTGTATACATTGGGTCGTGGATTGGGTCAAGATAATATATATCAATTTATTTCTGTACATCTAACTATGGACAACTAGTTGTAGGTTACTAACGAGGACAGCTGACTGAAAATATTTAAAACATTAAAACGTATTAAAAAATGTTGTAAATATATTTTGAACATACTTTGATATATATGTACATATTTGTTATAGGTTCGTGAATCGACCAGTGGCCAAGTCTTACTTCCCGACGAAGTAAAAATCCGTGAAAGTGAGTTATAGTCCCACTTTTAAAATCTAATATTTTGGGATGAGAATACATGCAGCTTTATAAATGTTTTATAAAATAGACACAAGTACACAAAACTACATTCTATGGTTGGATTATTAAACTGAATATCGCCCTTCAAGTCTGGTATGCTAAGAATTAGGGAAATGGCCCCTAATTGAAGCGAATCCTAAAGATAGATCTATTGGGCTTAACAACCCCCATTCAGGTTATGGATGGTTTAGTACTTCGAGATTATTATACAGACGAGAGGTTCAGTTTTAGGGATATTCTATGCATTAAGTTAACGTCGGTTACCAGGTGTTCAACATATGAATGATTTTTATCTCTATGCAGTTTGCGAAATGCCTGATAAGAGATGTGTTATAAAAATGAAATCTTGTGGTCTATTATTATGATTTAATAATATGTAGGTTAAACCTATAACTCACCAACAATTTTGTTGACGTTTTAAGCATGTTTATTCTCAGGTGATTATTAAGAGTTTCCGCTGTTGCATACTAAATTAAGGACAAGATTTGGAGTCCATGCTTGTATAATATTGTTTAAAAACTGCATTCGAAGACTTATGTTGATGTGTAATATTATGGTAAACCATTATGTAATGGTCGTGTGAAAAATGCTATATTTTAGATTATCATTATTTGATAATCGTCGTAATATTTTAAAGGTTATGGTTTGTTTTAAAATCGAATGCAGTCTTTGAAAAACGTCTCATATAGAGGTCAAAACCTCGCGACGAAATCAATTAATATGGAACGTTTATAATCAATATGAACGGGACATTTCAGTTGGTATCCGAGCGTTGGTCTTAGAGAACCAGAAATTTGCATTAGTGTGTCTTATCGAGTTTGTTAGGATACATTAGTGAGTCTGGACTTCGACCGTTTTTTCTTTAAAAACGATTGCTTAACACTTTTGTTGGAAATTATATATTATTAACATGTAAATATTATGTGATATATTAACCTCTTATTGTGTTTGATATTGTGTGATAGATGTCTACCACTAGTACAAATCCCATCGACTCACCTAATAATAATGAAGAGTCGAATATAATTTGGGAAGATTCACAAATTCCCGAAGAGGAACCGGAAGAAGAGGAACCGGAAGAAGAGGAACCGGAAGAAGAAGAGGTTCCGAAAGAAGAAATATTGATACCTATAGTAAATCGATTAAATAAAAGAAAATCCTCAACCAACAGACCAAAGTTAATAATGGTCAATGGTGTTTCCGCCAAGGAAGCAAAATATTGGGAAGATTATCAATTTTTCGATGAATCGGATCCCGATGAGGATTCCGATGATGTTATAGAAATTACCTCGACCCAATTTAATAAAGCGAAAGAAAATAATAAGGGAAAAGGTATAAAAATAGAAAAACCCGATTCCAACCCCGATGAACTTTATATGTATCGGCAACATCCGTATTTCCTAAAATGTAACAATGACCCGGGAACCTCTAAACCACCAGGTTTTTCTAAACCATTGTGGAAAATGACAGCTCGTATTAGGGGAGCATCATATATCTCTAGAAAATTAGGAAAACGATCCAAGTCCGAAGAAGAAGAAACGAGTGAGTCGGATTAAAGAGTTGTAATCATGTTGTGTAATATATGTAATATAGTGTACTTGTACTTTTATGTTCTATGTAAAAATTTCTTGTATTGTTTGTTAATTATCTTTTACGAATCTAATCCTTGTCTATTTTACAGTATTAAAACAAAATGGACGTTAAGGGTAGACAACCGAATATTTTAGAAGACCTACCAGAGGATATGATTGAGGAAATCTTGTCTAGAGTCGGTCAGAATTCATCAGCACATTTAGTTATGGTGAAATTAACATGTCAAACATTTGAAAGACTTTCCAAAAATGTCTTAGTTTATAAAATTCTTTCCTTTGATAGGTGGGGTATATCACATTGGGGAGACCGTAAGTTACGCCGTGTTTTCTTTAAAGCGTTAAATGCGGGGAACCCAAATGCAATTTTACGCTACGGGTTAAGAACCTATTTTGACTCAACATATCCCAACATAGGATTTCGTGAGTTAGAAAGAGTTTCTAACATGCAACATAAAGAAGCATGTTATGCTTACGGGTTAATAATGTGCGCTTCTCATCAAATTAAGAAAAAGAACATTGGGTTGCAACTTTTAAATAAAACATTCTCACAAGTGATGGACTCGGTAGTTGAGATGAGAAACAAGGTTTTTAGATTATTACGGGGCTGTTGGACATTTGATGTTAAAGCTAAGTGGTATAAAATACTATTAAATTTTACTAGGAAAAACTATTAAATACGATACAATTTTACACAAAATATGACAAGTTTTAATTATTTATTTACAAATGGGATATACCTAAACCTTGCTACAACACTATAGGCAGTGTACCTAATCGTAGAGTAGTGTAGTTTTTAGTAAGTCATGTTCGTTCCACAGGGAGCTGGCTTATTTCACACTATATTTTAAACAATTATATTCGTACAAAATATATTATATTAATAATATATAAAAGGGGGTTTTACCGTTTAATGACCGGTTTGTCGATTTTATATTTTAAGCGAAGCGTAAAGTAAATTTAATTAACAAAATATAATAAATAACAAAAAATATAAATGACGAATAATTAAAGGTGCGATGAAATATAAAATAAAATAATTATGCTTATTTAAACTTCCGTAATCATGATGTTTGATGTGTTAATTTTTAGTTTATTCCCATGGGTTAATTGTTCTTTGTCCTGGATTATTTAATATGCCCGTCTGGTTTTTGTCCATAACAGTCCATCAATCATAAATATAAAGTGCGAGTGTCCTTGTCAAATTATCCTTATATCCGAAGTCAAATATTCCAACTAATTGGGAACTTAAACTGTAACAAGGTTTTAATACTTTGTTTAATAATTACACCTGGTTATCGACTGCGTGTAACCCAAGGTTTTAATACTTTGTTATCAATTATGCCAAGTGTCCTTGTACATAATTTCACCCCTGTTTTAATAATTCTAGTGACTATTAATCCATTCCCGTGTCCGGTTAAATGAACTATTATTCGTACATATAAATTCCCCGCCCATCGTGTCCGATCGAGTGTATATGATTATTTATAGGGACGTCCAATTGTAAATCTTTATATTAAAATTAACAAACTATCATTTAGTTAAACAAATATAAAGCCCATTAATAGCCCATAGTCTAATTTCCACAAGTGTCGTTCTTTTGTCCAAACCCCAATTATGGTACAAAGCCCAATTACCCAATTTTAGATATTTTTAGCTCAACATCATGATTACTTCGTCTTAAATAAGCATAATAATAACTTAAGTACGAGACATTAATTTAAAAAGGATAACATAGCTTACATTGATTATTTATCGCGTAGTGTTACACGGACAGAGCTCCAACTTTAAAACCCGTAAAATAACCTTTACATTAACCCAAACTAATCTAATATAAAACTAACCTATACTATATATATATATATATATATATATATATATATATATATATATATATATATATATATATTATATATTATTATTATTACATAGGGAGTATTATTATTATTATTTTGGTGTAAAAATATCGACAGAATGCTCGAGCTTTTATAGGCCATTTTTGAATTTTGCAGCTCCGCGAGTCGCGACATTTTAAGCCTTCAAACTCCGCGAGTCGCGGAGTTTGATTTTCCAGCTCACATCATTTTGGATCTTTACTTGTCGAAATTATTAAATAATAATATATTATATATATAATTTTTAAGAATTATTTATATATTATATTTTATTTATGTGCATAGTTGACTTGTAATTTTTGTACCGTTGCGTCGCACGTTGAGAGTTGACTCATGTCCTGGTTCCGAATTTTTGAACGTCCTTGCGTACTATTTTATATCGTGTACTTTGCATTTTGTAACTTGTACTCTTGTAATTTTTAGACGTTTCTCATCATTAAATTGAACCACTTGGATTGTATCTTGTACATTTGAGCTTTTTGGACGTTTGTGTCTTCAAATCTTCGTTTTCGCCTTTTATCTTAGCACTTATTTATTTAAACAATTACAATGAAAATATAATACAATTACATATGAAAACCTATTATTTAGGAGGGATATTGCTATGAAATATATGTTCCTTTTTAACCTTATCAAATATCCCCACACTTAAACGTTGCTTATCCTCAAGTAATACATAACTTGAAATAAAATCACACTTCACTCGAATCACTTTTTTATTCTCACACTTTATACATCAGTGATTTTGATACGGCGGTATAAACAATGATAGTGACGATAGAACCATGGTTAAAGGTGCGTGTGTCATCCACAGTTGCCTCGGGTTTAGGTCAACGACACTTGTAATCAAATAGTCGATTTACTTTCGGTTTCCTAAGCAAAGTGCACATTTGAAATGCAGTTTACAGTCCCACATGACTATGAAAATGAAGATCCTTAAGGAAATTGGATCTTTATGAAAATATTTGATCTTTTGAAAATTCAATCTAGCTTTTACCCTAGATAAGTTTTTCGGAATAACCCTTCACCGATGTTGCAAAATATTTTTGTGGGTTTTGTGGGTTTCAGATTTGAAAATTTTAGCTCAAAACTTATGGTTTTGTGTCACCCACTTGCTAACTTTGTATTAGGAAAGCAACACGTCCAGTTTACTTGTCCCGTATATTACCTTTCGGCAAACTACCGTCCGGTTGTAAAGGAAAGCGATGAACAAGAAACTGTTAAGGCAATGTCTAATGACATGCATTTGATTATGGTCTATATCATGTCGGATGCTAGTACTATCCTTTGTAGGAGCAATAGTAAGATTATCCTATAATTTTTTCGGTCTGGCACAAGGTCCTGTCTCCGACCATGCTATGCAACCACCGTTCTTACGGTTGACACCCGATTTGGTTCAGGTGACCTAATGAATTCCAGGTGAATTCCTAGGATTTTACGTTCAATGGTAATGAACGCATTGAAAATGGGTTTTCAGAAAATAAATCGGTTTGTATTTTTGATCAAAATATTTTCTCGTTCAAGCTCGAGTTTAGATATCATTGAATTCCATGAGTTTGTAATTCTCAATCTTTAAGGTCAATCTCAAGGATTGAGTAATATCAGTCTTAAAAGCTGATTTTTGATCTTTAAGGAGATTATCCTTTCTGGGGATCTGATTCATTAGTCTTATCAAGCTAATTTGCACGGTGCCCCCTATTGTATGAGATAAATCCTTCTCATGGTTAGGATAAATCTGACCACCTGGCGACCCTGTTTGATGCTGAGGTCCGTGGATTTCCTGCTAATTTTAGAGATGACTTTTCTAGATTTTTCGTCAACCTACAGCTGGTCTGGACGACAACTTCTTGACCTAAATCAAGAAGCGCGTGTCTTTTTCGGAAGACTTTACTTCCTTTTAATGATGGAATTGATTCATCGTGTAGATCCATCTCTCTTTACAGTAAATCGGGTAAGACAGTTAATTTAGTCCAAAAAAAACACCGGCAATAACTTTACAGAAACATGTGATAGATAGTTTTTAATTGAATAACTTGGTACATTCTCCCCACACTTGGCTTTTTTCATGCGTCTTTTTATATCTTAAATAAATAAATTCAAGCGTTTTAGTTGTTTCTCAATTTATGTCCTTTTCGAGGTAACGATAATTTCGGTATTAACACCTAGTTTTCATCATTCATAAATATGTATAAACATGATTTTGAATTCATTTAGTTGAAAATTTTTTAAAATTTTCACAAAATTTAGAAAATAAGCCAAGAATAGACCCGAGAGAATTTATAACCCTTCCCCACACTTGAGATCATGCAATGCCCTCATTTGCATGAAATCAGACTATAATTATAAATTCATGAGGGTGATTAGTGTAGAAAAGTGATTGAAAATACCCAGTTTGTAATTTCAAAGCTCGTTGAATGATAGATGGCGCGTCTCATCATTCATTCCTTCTTGTTTTATCACACATGTTTTTCTTCAAAAACGGTTGCTTTTCTGAACTGTTTGTTAATATTTGAAAATGCGTCTTTTACCCTAACTTATCGTGCATTTTTATTAACGAGTTATGCACTAACCCGAACCCCTAATTTAACGTTAAGTGGGGTTAGACTTCCCCACACTTAGCTGACGACATGTGAAGTCTGTAAAATAAGTTCCACGAATTAGAATAGTGAGCCAGTTATTTACATCTCGGGTGGTATACAATATATAAATGGGTTTAAAGTTTAGAACCACCTGATCGTCACTACTTAATTCTTTTTTAAGTGTAGCTTTTAGTAAATGGATATGTCTCTTTTCTGGTTCTTGGTCAAATGGATCGATATACACCGACATATATATTATAGGGTGGACAATTCCTAACATTTCCTTCCTTTTATTCTCGCGATTAAAGGTTTCACCTCTATTACCCAATTGGGTGAAATCCGAGGTGTCATTATCTATTACAGCTCGTAGTTCATCTTTGGTAGATGACTCGTCTATTGAGAATATTGGGTTGGAAAGTTGTGGAATAGTGAATTTCGGGATCGAAGTAGATTCTTCTTCATTAACGGTACTTATCGGTCCCACTATTTTGGTCTCGGGGGTAAAATTTTCAACGTTATCGTTTTTCCAAGAGTACCAATTTGTCACCCTTACTTCTTCTTCATTCATTGATTGGTCGATGATTTCGTCGGTAGAGGCTAATGTGTCGATATGTTGTGAAATTGGTAAAGCTGAATAAAAAGTATCATCGGGATAGTTGGTGATTTCGGAGCTCTCGAATTCATCAAAATTCGATGATATGAGATTTTCTTGCACACGAATCCTCAGATCAATCCTCAGATCAATAGGTGTGTAATCTGATAGATTTTCAGCTTGCCGATTTACAAATTCTCTCATTTGTTCATTTTGAGCATCAAGTTCTTCGAGTTTGATTTTCATATAATCTAAAGAATTTTCAGGCACATAATTTTCCTCGTCTACTGGTTGTTGAGTTTGGATATATTCTTGGGAATAATCCCAATTAGAATTGTATTCCTCATAATCATTCCATTCAGGTTCCATGGGTGCGTAATTTTCCATAGGAACGTAATAATAACATTCCCATGTTGAATGATAATCTCCACAGATTTCACAACCAGTTATTGTTTTGTCATTCGTGATCCAAGATTGACTGAACGAATTGTCATCAACACCCGTTTGAGAGTATTGATTAAATTGATTTTGGATGTCATAAAGAGTTTCCAAAATATTCTCGAGATTTTCCATAATGCGCTTATTACCAAATTTTAGCTACAATGTGGTGCATTTACTTAATTATCCTATTAGTTATAAAAAAATAAAAATTATATAAGTTATCAAATTAATAGACTTTTCTGCTTTTGCCTACGTTTCGAATAGCCAATAGATGCAGCAGGGAGCCAGAACCCTTTAAATCGGAAGCTCACAACTCAGGCACTAACAAATCCAACTATTACTACGAAGCAGAAAATTTGGATGTCTATCAATTTAACCACTTAAAATAATTTTTCGTTTTGAAATTTTAGAGGAGAAATAGAAAAAATTCTAAGTCCTAAAAACTAGAGCGTCGAGAAATAAGAAAGAAAAAGAGCGCGTCGAAAAACGTCGAAAAATAAAAATAAGAAAGAAAAACGTCGAAACTTAAAAGTCTAAAAACTAAATCTAAAAAGTTGCGCCTAAAGGTCTAAAGGTAAATGCAATTTTATTCAGAAAACGGCAATTACTTAAAGGCACTAAAATCTATTTAAAACTAAAGCGAAAAAACGGCGTCGCAAAATTCCAAAGCGCCTAAATCTTAATATAAAGAAAAAGCACTTAAGGGATTTTACGGCAAAGCCTAAGAATCTATAAATAAAAATAAACTACGACAAAAACTAAAACTTAAAACTAGCTACGAACAATAAAAATACAAATATTATGCTAAAAACAAATAAAAATAAACAAAAAAAATAAAAATAAACTTAAAGTTGTAAAAAGTACAATTTTTATAAAAATATTATTTTTATCTTTATTATTTAATAAAAGTATTAATTTTTATTTATAATAAAACTAATTAAAATACAAAATAAAAATTAATTTAAAAATTAAAACTAAATATTAATAATAATAAATTAAATAGGGTTTATAAATAATAATAATTAATAAT
The DNA here is from genome assembly GCF_046630445.1 of Rutidosis leptorrhynchoides. Classification (NCBI taxonomy): domain Eukaryota; kingdom Viridiplantae; phylum Streptophyta; class Magnoliopsida; order Asterales; family Asteraceae; genus Rutidosis; species Rutidosis leptorrhynchoides. The sequence goes on along the minus strand of NC_092333.1, from coordinate 476,034,286 downwards.
ATTCCGTAATTAATGCGAAATAGGGTTTCTGGTCAGGGCTGGTCAGGGCGGCTCCGCGAGTCGCGGTTCCACGTACCAGCAATTCTCCGCGAGTCGCGGAGTTTGCAAAACGTTTTTTTTATATTATTTTTCTAAAAATATATACAAATATATTTATACAAAAATAAATTAAAAATATAGCGTTTCGCCGATTCCCCGGCAGCGGCGCCAAAAATACTTGATGTTAAAGCTAAGTGGTATAAAATACTATTAAATTTTACTAGGAAAAACTATTAAATACGATACAATTTTACACAAAATATGACAAGTTTTAATTATTTATTTACAAATGGGATATACCTAAACCTTGCTACAACACTATAGGCAGTGTACCTAATCGTAGAGTAGTGTAGTTTTTAGTAAGTCCGGTTCATTCCACATGGAGCTGGCTTATTTCACACTATATTTTAAACAATTATATTCGTACAAAATACATTATATTAATAATATATAAAAGGGGGTTTTACCGTTTAATGACCGGTTTGTCGATTTTATATTTTAAGCGAAGCGTAAAGTAAATTTAATTAACAAAATAAAATAAATAACAAAAAATATAAATGACGAATAATTAAAGGTGCGATGAAATATAAAATAAAATAATTATGCTTATTTAAACTTACGTAATCATGATGTTTGATGTGTTGATTTTTAGTTTATTCCCATGGGTTAATTGTTCTTTGTCCTGGATTATTTAATATGCCCGTCTGGTTTTTGTCCATAACAGTCCATCAGTCATAAATATAAAGTGCGAGTGTCCTCGTCAAATTATCCTTATATTCGAAGTCAAATATTCCAACTAATTGGGGACTTAAACTGTAACAAGGTTTTAATACTTTGTTTAATAATTACACCAGGTTATCAACTGCGTGTAACCCAAGGTTTTAATACTTTGTTATCAATTATGCCAAGTGTCCTTGTACATAATTTCACCCCTGTTTTAATAATTCTAGTGACTATTAATCCATTCCCGTGTCTGGTTAAATGAACTATTATTCGTACATATAAATTCCCCACCCATCGTGTCTGATCGAGTGTATATGGTTATTTATAGGGACGTCCAATTTTAAATCTTTATATTAAAATTAACAAACTATCATTTAGTTAAATAAATATAAAGCCCATTAATAGCCCATAGTCTAATTTCCACAAGTGTCGTTCTTTTGTCCAAACCCCAATTATGGTACAAAGCCCAATTACCCAATTTTAGATATTTTTAGCCCAACATCATGATTACTTCGTCTTAAATAAGCATAATAATAACTTAAGTACGAGACATTAATTTAAAAAGGAGAACATAGCTTACATTGATTATTTATCGCGTAGTGTTACACGGACAGAGCTCCAACTTTAAAACCCGTAAAATAACCTTTACATTAACCCAAACTAATCTAATATAAAACTAACCTATACTATATATATATTATATATATATTATTATTACATAGGGAGTATTATTATTATCATTTTGGTGTAAAAATATCGACAGAATGCTCGAGCTTTTATAGGCCATTTCTGAATTTTGCAGCTTCGCGAGTCGCGGCATTTTAAGCCTTCAAACTCCGCGAGTCGCGGAGTTTGATTTTCCAGCTCACATCATTTTGGATCTTTGCTTGTCGACGTTATTAAGTAATAATATAATATATATATATATAATTTTTAAGAATTATTTATATATTATATTTTATTTATGTGCATAGTTGACTTGTAATTTTTGTACCGTTGCGTCGCGCGTTGAGAGTTGACTCATGTCCTGGTTCCGAATTTTCGAACGTCCTTGCGTACTTTTTTATATCGTGTACTTTGCATTTTGTAACTTGTACTCTTGTAATTTTTAGACGTTTCTCATCATTAAATTGAACCACTTGGATTGTATCTTGTACATTTGAGCTTTTTGGACGTTTGTGTGTTCAAATCTTCGTTTTCGCCTTTTGTCTTCGCACTTATTTATTTAAACAATTACAATGAAAATATAATACAATTACATATGAACACCTATTATTTAGGAGGGATATTGCTATGAAATATATGTTCCTTTTTAGCCTTATCAACATTACGAAACCCTCGTCCTTTTGACGACATTACAACATGCTGTCTTGTCAACGGTCACAACAGTTATGTTCCACAAGACCAAGGATGGGAAGTAGTCATAGTAAAACCAGAATGCATGACTTGTTTCTGGATGTATGAATTACGTGTCTTTATTGCCTTTGTTGAACGACTTGCGTATTAACTAGAATTGTATTCGCAACTGTTTTGTATCAGAGTTTTTATGTGCTATATTTCATGCTATATGTAAAATAGCGGTATTGTAAGTTTGCAAAATATTGTATAAAAGTTTGAATGTGAAATATTATTATAATCAGTTTTCATATAGAATTGTAGTAGTTGAATTGTATGCTAGCTACTAAGTATGAACTTAACGGGTAGGTATTATCCGAATTAAAACGTATAAAACGCTAATTTGAAGAAAAAGCTTTTATAAATGAGTTCATATTATGTTACGGAATACTATTGACTACTCTTAATATTCTATAAGATTAACTTAATTTTTTTGGCTATTTTTGAAGGAAATGGCACCGACTACTCGTCAGAACTTGAACATGAGTGAGGAAGACTTCCGTGATTTCCTTGCAGCAAATATAGCCGCAGTACAGGCTTCAATGCAAAACAACAATAACTCAGGGTCTAGCAGTGGAGTTAACTCCATAGGAAACGGTGTAGGATGCTCCTACAAGGCTTTCACCTCCTGTAAACCTCTGGAATTCGATGGAACTAAAGAACCAGTCAGACTGAAACGATGGACCGAAAAGGTCGAATCTGTGTTTGCTATAAACAAATGTGCTGAGGAAGATAAGGTAAAGTACGCCACGCATACCTTCACAGGTACTGCATTAACATGGTGGAATACCTATCTCAAACAAGTAGGAGAAGATGCTGCTTACGCACTACCGTGGTCAGCATTCAAACACTTAATGAACGAGCAGTATCGTGTCAGAAACGAGGTCAATAAGCTCAAGGTAGAGCTTAGAGGGTTACGAACACAAGGGTTTGATATTACCACGTACGAACGACGATTCACAAAGTTGTGCCTACTGTGTCCGGGAGCGTTCGAAGATGAAGAAGAGAAAATCGACGCATTTGTAAAGGGGTTACCGGAAAGGATCCAAGAGAATATAAGTTCACACGAGCCCGCCTCCATACAAAAGGCAAGTCGAATGGCTCATAAACTTATAAATCAAATTGAGGAAAGGATTAAAGAACAGGCAGCCGAAGAAGCCAATACGAAACACGTCAAGAGGAAATGGGAAGAAACCAGTGACAAGGGTCACAATTTCAATAATCAACCCAACAATCATAACTACAATCGCACCAATTTTCGCAACAACAAACGCAACAACAACAACCACCCCAGCAATAACTACAACAACCGTTTCAACAACAATAACAACCGCAACAACAACAATCCCAACAATAACAACAAGAGACAGAAATTCTGCCAGAGATGTGAAGGATACCATCCAACTGGGCTCTGTACAGCAGTATGTACCAAGTGTAATAGAAAGGGCCATGGTGCGACAAAGTGCAAAATCTACGGATCAATGGCTAAGGGAACTAATAATGCCGGAACAAGTTATGCAGACATTACCTGTTTCGGATGCGGGAAGAAGGGCCATTACAAAAATATGTGTCCAAATCAGGGGGATAATAATGGGTATGGCCGAGGAAGAGTCTTCAACATTAATGAGGTTAAAGCGCAGGAAGACCCGGAGCTTGTTACGGGTACGTTTCTTATTGACAATACATCTGCTTATGTTTTATTTGATTCGGGTGCGGATAGAAGCTATATGAGTAAGGATTTCTGTGCTAAATTAAGTTGTCCATTGACGCCTTTGGATAATAAGTTTATACTAGAATTAGCAAACGGTAAATTAATTGCAGCAGATAATATATGTCGGAATCGAGAAATTAAACTGGTTAGCGAAACATTTAAGATTGATTTGATACCAGTAGAGTTAGAGAGTTTTGATGTGATAATCGGAATGGACTGGTTGAAAGAGGTGAAAGCAGAGATCGTATGTTACAAAAATGTAATTCGTATTGTACGAGAAGAAGGAAAACCCTTAATGGTGTACGGAGAAAAGAGCAACGCGAAGCTAAATCTTATTAGTAATTTGAAGGCGCAAAAGTTAATAAGAAAGGGTTGCTATGCTGTTCTAGCACACGTCGAGAAATTACAAACTGAAGAAAAGAGCATCAATGATGTTCCCGTTGCAAAAGAATTTCCCGATGTATTTCCGAAAGAATTACCGGGATTACCTCCACACCGATCCATTGAATTTCAAATAGATCTTGTACCGGGAGCTGCACCAATAGCTCGTGCTCCATACAGACTCGCACCCAACAAAATGAAGGAACTTCAAAGCCAATTACAAGAACTTCTAGAGCGTGGTTTCATACAACCAAGTACATCGCCATGGGGAGCTCCTGTTTTGTTTGTCAAAAAGAAGGATGGTACATTCAGGTTGTGTATCGACTACCGAGAGTTAAACAAACTTACCATCAAGAACCGTTACCCACTACCGAGAATCGACGACTTATTTGATCAATTACAAGGCTCGTCAGTTTATTCAAAGATTGATTTACGTTCTGGGTATCATCAAATGCGGGTGAAGGAGGACGATATTCCGAAGACTGCTTTCAGAACGCGTTACGGTCATTACGAGTTTATGGTTATGCCGTTTGGATTAACTAACGCACCAGCTGTGTTCATGGACCTCATGAACCGTGTGTGGGCCATATCTCGACAAGTCTGTCTTTGTTTTCATTGATGACATACTTATCTACTCAAAGAATGATCAAGAGCACGAAGAACATTTGAGAAAAGTGCTATAGTTGTTGAGGAAAGAAAAACTGTACGCTAAGTTTTCAAAGTGTGCATTTTGGTTGGAAGAAGTTCAATTCCTCGGTCACATAGTGAACAAAAAAGGTATTCAGGTGGATCCAGCAAAGATTGAGACCGTTGAAAAGTGGGAAACCCCTAAAACTCCGAAGCATATACGCCAATTTTTAGGACTGGCTGGTTACTACAGAAGATTCATCCAAGATTTTTCCAAAATAGCAAAACCCTTGACTGCATTAATGTATAAAGGGAAGAAATTTGAATGGAAGGATGAACAAGAAAAAGCATTTCAATTGTTGAAGAAAAAGTTATCTACGGCACCTATATTGTCATTGCCTGAAGGGAATGATGATTTTGTGATATATTGTGACGCCTCAAAGCAAGGCCTCGGTTGTGTATTAATGCAACGAATGAAGGAAATTGCTTATGCTTCTAGACAATTGAAGATTCACGAGCAAAATTATACGACACACGATTTGGAATTAGGCGCTGTTGTTTTTGCATTAAAGACTTGGAGGCACTACTTATATGGGGTCAAAAGTATTATATATACCGACCACAAAAGTCTTCAACATATATTTAATCAGAAACAACTGAACATGAGGCAGCGCAGGTGGATTGAATTGTTGAATGATTACGACTTTGAGATTCGTTACCACCCTGGGAAGGCGAATGTGGTAGCCGACACTTTGAGTAGAAAGGACAGAGAACCCATTCGAGTAAAAGATATGAATATAATGATTCACAATAACCTTACTACTCAAATAAAGGAGGTGCAACAAGGAGTTTTAAAAGAGGGAAATTTAAAGGATGAAATACCCAAAGGATCGGAGAAGCATCTTAATATTCGGGAAGACGGAACCCGGTATAGGGCTGAAAGAATTTGGGTACCAAAATTTGGATATATGAGAGAAATGGTACTTAGCGAAGCTCATAAAACCAGATACTCAATACATCCTGGAATGGGGAAGATGTACAAAGATCTCAAGAAACATTTTTGGTGGCCAGGTATGAAAGCCGATGTTGCTAAATACGTAGGGGAATGTTTGACGTGTTCTAAGGTCAAAGCTGAGCATCAGAAACCATCAGGTCTGCTTCAACATCCCGAAATCTCGGAATTGAAATGGGAAAACATTACCATGGATTTCATCACTAAATTGCCAAGGACTGCAAGTGGTTTTGATACTATTTGGGTAATAGTTGATCGTCTCACCAAATCAACACACTTCCTGCCAATAAGAGAAGATGACAAGATGGAGAAGTTAGCACGACTGTATTTGAAGGAAGTCGTATCCAGACATGGAATACCAATCTCTATTATCTCTGATAGGGATGGCAGATTTGTTTCAAGGTTTTGGCAGACATTACAACAAGCATTAGGAACTCGTCTAGATATGAGTACTGCCTATCATCCACAAACTGATAGGCAGAGCGAAAGGACGATACAGACTCTTTAAGACATTCTACGAGCATGTGTTATTGATTTTGGAAACGGTTGGGATCGACATTTACCATTAGCAGAATTTTCCTACAACAACAGTTACCACTCGAGTATCAAAATGGCACCGTTCGAAGCACTTTATGGTAGAAAGTGCAGATCTCCAATTTGTTGGAATGAATTGGGGGATAGACAGATTACGGGTCCGGAGATAATCCAAGAAACTACAGAGAAAATCATCCAAATTCAACAACGGTTGAAAATCGCTCAGAGTCAACAAAAGAGCTACGCGGACCTTAAAAGGAAAGATATAGAATTTGAAATTAGGGAGATGGTCATGCTTAAGGTTTCGCCTTGGAAAGGTGTTGTTCGATTTGGTAGACGGGGGAAACTAAATCCAAGATACATTGGACCATTCAAGATTTTAGATCGTGTCGGACCAGTAGCCTACCGACTTGACTTACCTTAACAACTCGCTGATGTACATAATACCTTTCACGTCTCGAATCTGAAGAAGTGCTTAGCTAAAGAAGATCTCACTATTCCTTTAGACGAAATTAAAATCAATGAAAAACTACAATTCATTGAAGAACCCGTCGAGATAATGGATCGTGAGGTTAAAAGGCTCAAGCAAAACAAGATACCAATTGTTAAGGTTCGATGGAATGCTCGTAGAGGACTCGAGTTCACCTAGGAACGAGAAGATCAGATGAAGAAGAAATACCCGCACTTATTTCCAGAAGATACGTCAACACCTCCAACTGCTTAAAACTTCGGGACGAAATTTATTTAACGGGTAGGTACTGTAGTGACCCAAACTTTTCCATGTTTATATATATTAAATGAAATTGATATTTATATGATTAAGTGTTTCCAACATGTTAAGCAATCAAACTTGTTAAGACTTGATTAATTAAAATAGGTTTTATATAGACAATTGACCACCCAAGTTGACCGGTGATTCACGAACGTTAAAACTTGAAAAAACTATATGATGTCATATATATGGATATATATATATATATATATAGTTAACATGTTATTATGATAAGTAAACATATCATTAAGTATATTAACAATGAACTACAAATGTAAAAACAAGACTACTAACTTAATGATTTCGAAACGAGACATATATGTAACGATTATCTTTGTAACAACATTTAATTGTATATATATCATATTAAGATATATTAATATATCATAATATCATGATAATGTAATAATTTAACATCTCATTTGATATAATAAACAATGGGTTAACAACACTTAACAGGATCGTTAACCTAAAGGATTCAAAACAACATTTACATGTAACGACTAACGATGACTTAACGACTCAGTTAAAATGTATATACATGTAGTGTTTTAATATGTATTTATACACTTTTGAAAGAATTCAAGACACTTATCAAAATACTTCTACTTAACAAAAATGCTTACAATTACATCCTCGTTCAGTTTCATCAACAATTCTACTCGTATGCACCCGTATTTGTACTCGTACAATACACAGCTTTTAGATGTATGTACTATTGATATATACACTCCAATGATCAGCTCTTAGCAGTCCATGTGAGTCACCTAACACATGTGGGACCATCATTTGGCAACTAGCATGAAATATCTCATAAAATTATAAAAATATTAGTAATCACATATACCAACGACCAAAAACACCTACAAACACTTTCATTCTTCAATTTTCTTCATCAAATTGATCTCTCTCAAGTTCTATCTTCAAGTTCTAAGTGTTCTTCATAAATTCTATAAGTTCTAGTTTCATAAAATCAAGAATACTTACAAGTTTACTAGCTTACTTCCAATCTTGTAAATGATCATCCAACCTCAAGAAATCTTTCTTATTTACAGTAAGATATCTTTCTAATACAAGGTAATACTCATATTCAAACTTATATTCAATTTCTATAACTATAACAATCTTATTTCGAGTGGAAATCTTACTTGAACTTGTTTTCGTGTCATGATTCTGCTTCAAGAACTTTCAAGCCATCCAAGGATCCTTTGAAGCTAGATATATTTTTCTCATTTCCAGTGGGTTTATCCACAAAACCTGAGGTAGTAATGATTTTTATAACATCATTCGATTCATATATATAAAACTACCTTATTCGAAGGTTTAAACTTGTAATCACTAGAACATAGTTTAGTTAATTTAAACTTGTTCGCAAACAAAAGTTAATCCTTCTAACTTGACTTTTAAAATCAACTAAACACATGTTATATATCTATATGATATGCTAACTTAAGGATTTAAAACCTGAAAACACGAAAAACACCGTAAAACTGGATATACGCCGTCGTAGTAACACCGCGGGCTGTTTTGGGTTAGTTAATTAAAAACTATGATAAACTTTGATTTAAAAGTTTTTCTTCTGGGAAAATAATTTTTCTTATAAACATGAAACTATATCCAAATATCATGATTAAACTCAAAATGGAAGTATGTTTTCCAAAATGGTCATCTAGACGTCGTTCTATCGACTGAAATGATTACCTTTACAAAAATAACTTGTAACCTGTATTTCCGACTATAAACTTATAATTTTTCTGTATAGATTCATAAACTTAAGTTCAATATGAAACCATAGCAATTAGATTCACTCAAAACGGAATTAAAACGAAGAAGTTATGGGTAAAACAAGATTGGATATTTTTACTTGTTGTAGCTACGTGAAAATTGGTAACAAATCTATACAAATCATATCCTAGCTAACTTATATTGTATTATACATGTATTCTAATATATTATGTAATCTTGGGATACCATAGACACGCATGCAAATGTTTTGACATATCATATCGACCCATCTATATATATTATTTGGAACAACCATAGACACTCTATATGCAGTAATGTTGTAGTTAGCTATACAGGGTTGAGGTTGATTCCAAAAATATATATACTTTGAGTTGTGATCTAGCCTGAGACGTGTATACACTGGGTCATGGATTGGGTCAAGATAATATATCAATTTATTTCTGTACATCTAACTATGGACAACTAGTTGTAGGTTACTAACGAGGACAGCTGACTGAAAATATTTAAAACATTAAAACGTATTAAAAAATGTTGTAAATATATTTTGAACATACTTTGATATATATGTACATATTTGTTATAGGTTTGTGAATCGACCAGTGGTCAAGTCTTACTTCCCGACGAAGTAAAAATCTGTGAACGTGAGTTATAGTCCCACTTTTAAAATCTAATATTTTGGGATGAGAATACATGCAGCTTTATAAATGTTTTAAAAAATAGACACAAGTACACAAAACTACATTCTATGTTTGGATTATTAAACCGAATATCGCCCTTCAAGTCTGGTAGCCTAAGAATTAGGGAAATGGCCCCTAATTGACGCGAATCCTAAAGATGGATCTATTGGGCTTAACAACCCCCATTCAGGTTATGGATGGTTTAGTACTTCGAGATTATTATACAGACGAGAGGTTCTGTTTTAGGGATATTCTATGCATTAAGTTAACGTCGGTTACCAGGTGTTCAACATATGAATAATTTTTATCTCTATGCAGTTTGTGAAATGCCTGATAAGAGATGTGTTATAAAAATGAAATCTTGTGGTCTATTATTATGATTTAATAATATGTAGGTTAAACCTATAACTCACCAACAATTTTGTTGACGTTTTAAGCATGTTTATTCTCAGGTGATTATTAAGAGCTTCCGCTGTTGCATACTAAATTAAGCACAAGATTTGGAGTCCATGCTTGTATAATATTGTTTAAAAACTGCATTCGAAGACTTATGTTGATGTGTAATATTATTGTAAACCATTATGTAATGATCGTGTGAAAAACGCTATATTTTAGATTATCATTATTTGATAATCGTCGTAATATTTTAAAGGTTATGGTTTGTTTTAAAATCGAATGCAGTCTTTGAAAAATGTATCATATAGAGGTCAAAACCTCGCGACGAAATCAATTAATATGGAACATTTATAATCAATATGAACGGGACATTTCATAGGTTGCCTCGCGATTTTTAATAATCGTACACATATCTCGTGCATAAAACTAATACACATAACCTGTGTATAAAAATCATTCTCTCGATACATAACATTCATTTTGATTTCATTGCTCAATATGGTAACCGACCTTAACATATAATGCGCATCAATAATATCTCCAAAATAGAACATCTCGTCTGTATAATATATAAACTTAGAAGTACTAAAAACTACGCCCACTAGCTCTTCCGTCTAGTGAACATTCTGGGTGGGGGTGTTAAACCCGGTAGCTACCTTTAGGATTCGCGTGAATTAGGGCCATACCCATTTCTAATTCTTAGGTTACCAAGCAATAATAATTAGGAGAAAATATTCACAACAATTAGTGGCAATTATAACGTCCAACTAATTCAATAATAATCCACAGAACTTCTGTCTGCATAATAACTTATTCGAGAAATGTTTTGCTTGTGTCATATCGTGTCAAACATTTATAAAAGCATTTCATGTATTCTCAGTTCAAAATATATTTCAAAAACATTTAATAAAGCAGTTGTAAACAAAGTGCATGTATTCTCAGTCCCAAAAATATAAAGAGTAAAAGGGAGCAAATGAACTCACTATACGATATTTTGTAATAAAAATATGCATACGACGATACTGAACAATGCAGGGTTGACCTCGGATTCACGAACCTATATCATTATATATATATATATATATATATATATATATATATATATATATATATATATATATATATATATATATATATATATATATTAATACCTATAATCGTAATTGAACAATTTCATATATTATAACTTATATTATATATATTTAATTTGTGTATATACATTTATAATGACTAATATTTATATAGTTATATTAATATATATATAGTTAATATTATATTAAAAATACTTAATTTGTTATATATGAATATCTATATAAAAATGTTAATGTGATTAATACTTACTTATATGTAATATTACTAAAAGTATATTTTTATATACAAAATGTTTATTTGATAACATAATATCAATAATAGTAATAAAAGTTGTTTTTGATTATAATGATAATACTACTAATAATAAAAACTATAAAAAATAATGATTTTACAAATAATAACAATACTAATATTTATTTTAATATCTATAACAATAATAATACTACTACTAATAATAATACTAGTACTTATGATAATAATAAAAATAATAAAAAATAATGATTTTACAAATAATAACAATACTAATATTTATTTTAATATCTATAACAATAATAATACTACTACTAATAATAATACTAGTACTTATGATAATAATAATAATAATAATAATAATAATAATAATAATAATAATAATAATAATAATAATAATAATAATAATAATAATAATAATAATAATAATAATAATAATAATGGTAATAGTAATACTACCTCAAAGAAGTATCCCTAAAAAAAAAGCCCAAGTCCGGGTTTGAACCCGCGACGTCCCGATAACGCCTTTAACCATTCCTTTGTCACCTCATTTCTGATTTAATTGATACACCAACTCTATTTATCCTAATACAAATATCTGTCATCTTCTTCTTCTTTTAAAAAAAATGCCATAACTCAGGCTCGAACTCAAAACCTCTCGCTTAAACACAAACACCCCATACCATTCCTCTGCTTGTTGATTTCTGAATTATCTCACGTGTTTAATTACTTAATAACTACGAGCCTGTTTATCATCTTAAAATCATCACAACATAATTATTATCATTTACGGATCATCATACGGATCATCAAGATGATCACGATCCTTATAACATGAAATCATCTCCTCCTCTTCTCTATATCATCACGACCTACATCATCATCATCTTTATTTTAGCCCAATCACAAAACCACTACTGCCCAAGTTACTAAAACGTTTTCACGGCCCAACTAAAATTTGCAAACAACCGAATCTGTTTTTGGGTTTTGTTTGATAATATGTCGGCAGAAAAAAAAAATAAATTCGCTGGTATACCCTATCTCCTCACCATTACCTCATCATCCATTATCTATAATCAATCAGACAGATTTCCGAGCATAATGATAATGCTTTTGTATAATTAATTAAGTATGATACAAATATCACTATCGACATCAAAATAATATTGTGAGGCTGTCAAGATTGCTAGCTGTATGCACAAGTACACAACAATAATATAAAGGGATGTGAGTGTTGTAGCCGAACTGAAACAAAAAACACATCAACATTTGCTAAACATAATCGTTGTGTAACTATTATTATTATATCATTTATTATCATCGTATGTTTGCAGCTCACCATCATAATCATCAACATGTAGTTATCATCATCATAATTGTTTAAATCGAACAGAAAAGCGAAATAGCTGCACAATTATCATCTTCGTTTATCATTAATGATCGTAACAGAAACAATGGGTGAACAGTTGTAGTAGTAACTTCACGAGTGCAATGACCATAAATCGAGTAGTTTGAAGAAGAAAAGAAGAAAAGAAGAAAAGAAATTAACAGAAGGTTGCAGCGGTAGTGATGGTGGTTGTCAAATGATGATGATGGTTGTTTGAATGATCTTGGGGTGGCGGATGATGGTTGTACATAAACAAAAACATTGCTACAACTGTAGCAGTAGTTTAACAGTGGTATAGTAGCAAATGGGTTTTCATGGTGGTTATTTGTAGTTGTAGTGGTGGCGTAAGATGGCTGTGTTTGGTGGTGGTGGAGAAAGCGGTTGTGGTGTCTCCGGTGATGGGGTGTCGACGGGTGGTGGTTAATGGTGATTGAAGTTGAAGTTAAAGTAGCAGTAATTTGGTGGTTTGAATACATCAAAAAGAAAAGAAACAGAAAGGTAATATGGTGGTTGTTTGGGTTGTGTTATCGAACTAAACAAGAAAAACACTTCTATCTTGATGTATTCGATGCAGTTAAGTTAGTGGTTGTGATCTCGTTCATGTGATTAAGTGAGTGCCGTTTTTATGGTGTTCGATATAGGTGGTCGATGATTAGCAAGATGATGATGAATATGGTTTCATGGTGATTAATGAAGATGATGATCAATGGTGAAGGTGAATGTAAATCTATAACTCTCTCTCTCTCTCTCCCCTTATCTGTAATGTAACATGTATGTATATCTCTTGTATCTTCAATCTATATTTTTAAGTATATGTATATAGAGAATGAGATTCTCTGACAAACAAAAAGTAGGGCGAACAGTAGGTTTCAAATAGTAAGCAGTCGATTGAATTGTTGGGTAGTGTTGGTGGTAGACAGCATCTCAGGAAGAATGCAAAAGAGTGCAGAATTAAAGCAGATAGTGAAAGGAAATATATTCGTACTATGGATATTGATATGTAACAAACTAGAGACAGGAACAAATTTGATTACAGTGTCGATGGGATATGATACTGAATCGTACTCCTTTTTGTTTTCATTGTGAACTGAGATCGATCGTTGTTTTGTGATGGTGTCTACAGGTTTATCAATCAGGAGAAGAAAATTTAAAAAGTAGATAGGGACCTCTAACTGATTTTGTAATCTATCTATTTGATTTTATTAATGAATTCCATCTGATATAGTGAATGAATAAAATTTGACAAAGACGTGTAACCGTCCTTTGTATCTGTCTGTTTAATCTTGACATCGAACTGTAGAAAGAAAAGGATAGAAAATGAAGTGTAACAAACTGAATTTGTTTGTATCTGTAAATTGGGATTGACTGGTAACCAGTTTGCAGGCAAGAACAAAATGCTTACAGTTTGATAATGATCTAAAACAGATTCGTGTAATTATAATACTTTTTACTTTATTTTGATTAATATTAATAATTAATGGATAATTAAATAATAATATTAATAATGTTATTAGTAAACAAATACTTGTTAATAATAATAGATATAATAATAATGTTGATAATAATAATACTAATAATAATAAGAATAATGATAAAAGTGTTAAAGTAATGGTAATCATAATATCTAAATAAAAGTGATAATTTTTAGTAATAATAATAATAGAATTAATAATAATAATAATATTAATATTAATAGAAGTAATAATAATATTAGTATAACAATTATATTTTTAACTTGTAACTACATTTAATATATTAATATTACAATTTATAGTTATGTAATTATATCATTCATTATATGATAACATTCTTTGATTATTTGATAATTATACATTTTATATATATTACATTTATATATCTATATACATATTTATTTACAAGTACATGTTCATGAATCGTCGGGAATGGTCGAAGATAAACGAATGCTTGAAAAATAGTTCAAAAATTTTGAGACTCAACCTAATCGACTTTTCTTATCGTGTTAAAAATAATAAATCGTATCGAGAGTTTGGTTTAAAATTAGTCGAAAATTTCCGGGTCATTACACAATGCTTTCGTTAATGATTGGGTTTAAAAGATAGTTAGTGTAGTGACCCGAACTTTTCCATGTTTATATATATTAATTGAGATTGATATTTACATGATTAAATGTTTCCAACACGTTAAGCAATCAAACTTGTTAACACTTGATTAATTGAAATATGTTTCATATAGACAATTGACCACCCAAGTTGACCGGTGATTCACGAACGTTAAAACTTGTAAAAACTATATGATGACATATATATGGATATATATATAGTTAACATGATACTATGATAAGTAAACATATCATTAAGTATATTAACAATGAACTACATATGTAAAAACAAGACTACTAACTTAATGATTTTTAAACGAGACATATATGTAACGATTATCGTTGTAAAGACATTTAATGTATATATATCATATTAAGAGATATTCATACATGATAATATCATGATAATATAATAATTTAAAATCTCATTTGATATTATAAACATTGGGTTAACAACATTTAACAAGATCGTTAACCTAAAGGTTTCAAAACAACACTTACATGTAACGACTAACGATGACTTAACGACTCAGTTAAAATGTATATACATGTAGTGTTTTAATATGTATTTATACACTTTTGAAAGACTTCAATACACTTATCAAAATACTTCTACTTAACAAAAATGCTTACAATTACATCCTCGTTCAGTTTCATCAACAATTCTACTCGTATGCACCCGTATTCGTACTCGTACAATACACAGCTTTTAGATGTATGTACTATTGGTATATACACTCCAATGATCAGCTCTTAGCAGTCCATGTGAGTCACCTAACACATGTGGGAACCATCATTTGGCAACTAGCATGAAATATCTCATAAAATTACAAAAATATGAGTAATCATTCATGACTTATTTACATGAAAACAAAATTACATATCCTTTATATCTAATCCATACACCAACGACCAAAAACACCTACAAACACTTTCATTCTTCAATTTTCTTCATCTAATTGATCTCTCTCAAGTTCTATCTTCAAGTTCTAAGTGTTCTTCATAAATTCCAAAAGTTCTAGTTTCATAAAATCAAGAATACTTTCAAGTTTGCTAGCTCACTTCCAATCTTGTAAGGTGATCATCCAACCTCAAGAAATCTTTGTTTCTTACAGTAGGTTATCATTCTAATACAAGGTAATAATCATATTCAAACTTTGGTTCAATTTCTATAACTATAACAATCTTATTTCAAGTGATGATCTTACTTGAACTTGTTTTCGTGTCATGATTCTGCTTCAAGAACTTCGAGCCATCCAAGGATCCATTGAAGCTAGATCCATTTTTCTCTTTTCCAGTAGGTTTATCCAAGGAACTTAAGGTAGTAATAATGTTCATAACATCATTCGATTCATACATATAAAGCTATCTTATTCGAAGGTTTAAACTTGTAATCACTAGAACATAGTTTAGTTAATTCTAAACTTGTTCGCAAACAAAAGTTAATCCTTCTAACTTGACTTTTAAAATCAACTAAACACATGTTCTATATCTATATGATATGCTAACTTAATGATTTAAAACCTGGAAACACGAAAAATACCGTAAAACCGGATTTACGCCGTCGTAGTAACACCGCGGGCTGTTTTGGGTTAGTTAATTAAAAACTATGATAAACTTTGATTTTAAAGTTGTTATTCTGAGAAAATGATTTTTATTATGAACATGAAACTATATCCAAAAATTATGATTAAACTCAAAGTGGAAGTATGTTTTCTAAAATGGTCATCTAGACGTCGTTCTTTCGACTGAAATGACTACCTTTACAAAAACGACTTGTAACTTATTTTTCCGACTATAAACTTATACTTTTCTGTTTAGATTCATAAAATAGAGTTCAATATGAAACCATAGCAATTTGATTCACTCAAAACGGATTTAAAATGAAGGAGTTATGGGTAAAACAAGATTGGATAATTTTTCTCATTTTAGCTACGTGAAAATTGGTAACAAATCTATTCCAACCATAACTTAATCAACTTGTATTGTATATTATGTAATCTTGAGATACCATAGACACGTATACAATGTTTCGACCTATCATGTCGACACATCTATATATATTTCGGAACAACCATAGACACTCTATATGTGAATGTTGGAGTTAGCTATACAGGGTTGAGGTTGATTCCAAAATATATATAGTTTGAGTTGTGATCAATAATGAGATACGTATACACTGGGTCGTGGATTGATTCAAGATAATATTTATCGATTTATTTCTGTACATCTAATTGTGGACAACTAGTTGTAGGTTACTAACGAGGACAGCTGACTTAATAAACTTAAAAAATCAAAATATATTAAAAGTGTTGTAAATATATTTTGAACATACTTTGATATATATGTATATATTGTTATAGGTTCGTGAATCAACCAGTGGCCAAGTCTTACTTCCCGACGAAGTAAAAATCTGTGAAAGTGAGTTATAGTCCCACTTTTAAAATCTAATATTTTTGGGATGAGAATACATGCAGATTTTATAAATGATTTACAAAATAGACACAAGTACGTGAAACTACATTCTATGGTTGAATTATTGAAATCGAATATGCCCCTTTTTATTAAGTCTGGTAATCTAAGAATTAGGGAACAGACACCCTAATTGACGCGAATCCTAAAGATAGATCTATTGGGCCTAACAAACCCCATCCAAAGTACCGGATGCTTTAGTACTTCGAAATTTATATCATATCCGAAGGGTGTCCCGGAATGATGAGGATATTCTTATATATGCATCTTGTTAATGTCGGTTACCAGGTGTTCACCATATGAATGATTTTTATCTCTATGTATGGGATGTGTATTGAAATATGAAATCTTGTGGTCTATTGTTACGATTTGATATATATAGGTTAAACCTATAACTCACCAACATTTTTGTTGACGTTTAAAGCATGTTTATTCTCAGGTGAATATTAAGAGCTTCCGCTGTTGCATACTAAAATAAGGACAAGATTTGGAGTCCATGTTTGTATGATATTGTGTAAAAACTGCATTCAAGAAACTGATTTCGATGTAACATATTTGTATTGTAAACCATTATGTAATGGTCGTGTGTAAACGGGATATTTTAGATTATAATTATTTGATAATCTACGTAAAGCTTTTTAAACCTTTATTTATGAAATAAAGGTTATGGTTTGTTTTAAAAATGAATGCAGTCTTTGAAAAACGTCTCAGATAGAGGTCAAAACCTCGCAACGAAATCAATTAATATGGAACGTTTTTAATCAATAAGAACGGGACATTTCAGTTGGTATCCGAGCGTTGGTCTTAGAGAACCAGAATTTTTCATTAGTGTGTCTTATCGAGTTTGTTAGGATGCATTAGTGAGTCTGAACTTCGACCGTGTTTACTTGAAAAATGATTGCTTAACAAATTTTGTTGGAAACTATATATTTTTAACATGTGAATATTATGTGATATATTAATCTCTTAACGCGTTTGATATTATGTGATAGATGTCTACCTCTAGAACAAGTCCCATTGACTCACCTAATAATAATGAAGAGTCAAATGTAAATTGGAATGATTCGTGGACTGATTCACAAGTTCCCGAAGAGGAACCGGGAGAAGAGTCGGAACCGGAAGAAGAATCGGAACCGGAAGAAGAATCGGAACCGGATGAAGAAATAGAACCGGAGGGGGAAATAATAAAATGGTTAAGTAAAAGAAAATCCTCAACCAACCGACCAAGGTTAATTATGGTCAATGGTGTTTCCGCCAAGGAAGCAAAATATTGGGAGGATTACCAATTCTCCGATGAATCGGATTCCGACGAGAATTCCGATGATGTTATAGAAATTAACCCAACTGAATTTAAAAAGGCAAAAGAAAATAATAAGGGAAAGGGCATAAAAATAGAGAAATCTAATTCCAACCCCGATGAACTTTATATGTATCGTCAACGCCCGAAGTCCTTAAGTTGTAACAATGACCCGGGAACCTCTAAACCACCAGGTTTTTCTAAACCAATGTGGACAACGACAGCTCGTATTAGGGGAACATCATATATCCCTAGAAACTTGGCAAAACGAACCAAAACCGAAGAAGAAGAAACGAGCGAGTCGGAATAAGATAGTTCTATTCGTGTGGTGTAATATATGTAATATAGTGTTCTTATGCTTTATGATATATGTAAAAATTGCTTGTATTAATAAGTATTTTTTTATGAATCTAACTCTTGTCTATTTTACAGTTTAAAAACACAAAATGGATAGACAACCCAATATTTTAAGAGACCTACCCGGAGACATGATTGATGAAATCTTGTCTAGAGTCGGCCAGAATTCCTCGGCACAACTATTTAAGGCGAGATCAGTTTGTAAGACATTCGAAGAACGTTCCAAGAATGTCTTGGTTTATAAGAGACTTTCGTTTGAAAGATGGGGGATATCACATTGGGAAACCCATAAGTTACGATGTGTTTACTTTGACGCATATATTGCGGGGAACCCAAATGCTATTTTACGCAACGGGTTAAGAAATTATTTTGACTCAATATATCTGAATATTGGACTTCGTGATTTAGAAAAAGCGGCTAACATGCAACATAAAGAAGCATGTTATGCTTACAGATTAGTAATGTTCGCTTCTCACCAAAGTGAGAACAAGAACATCGGGCTACAACTATTAAACAAAACGTTTCCACAAGTGACGGAGTCGGTAATTGGGGTAAGAAATGAGGTTTTTAGATTATTACGGGACTGTTGGACATTACGTAACCCTCGTCCCTTTGACGACGTTACAACACGCTGTCTTATCAACGGCCATAACGGTTATGTTGCACAAGACCAAGGATGGGAAGTAGTCCTAGTAAAACCATAATGCATGACTTGTTTCTGGACGTATGAATTACGTGTCTTTATTGCCTTTGCTGAACGACTTGTGTACTAGCTAGAATTATCTTCACAACTATCTTGTATCAAAGTTATTGTGTGCTATATTTCATGCTTTATGTAAAATAAGTGGTATTGTAAGTTTGTAAAATATTGTATAAAAGTTTGAACGCGAAATATTATTATAATCAGTTTTTCATATAGAATTGTAGTAGTTGAATTGTATATTAGCTACTAAGTATGAACTTAACGGGTAGGTACTACCCGAATTTAAACTTATAAAACGCTAATATGAAGAAAAAGCTTTTATAAATGAGTTCATATTATGCTACGAAATACTATTAACTACTCTTAATATTCTGTATGATTAACTTGTTCCATTTAACTATTTTGAAGGAAATGGCACCGACTACTCGACACACCGTGAATATGAATGAAGAGGAATTCCGTACTTTTCTAGCTTCAAACATAGCCGCAGTACAGGCTGCGCTACATACCAACAATAACCTTGGATCTAGCAGTACAGGAAATCGTGTAGGATGCACCTACAAAGAATTCACTGCCTGCAAACCTTTGGAATTTGATGGAACCGAAGGACCGATCGGATTGAAACGGTGGACCGAGAAGGTCGAATCGGTGTTTGCCATAAGTAAGTGTACTGAAGAGGACAAAGTAAAGTAAGCTACGCATACCTTCACAGGTTCTGCGTTAACATGGTGGAATACCTATCTAGAGCAAGTGGGACAAGACGATGCGTACGCACTACCGTGGTCAGCATTCAAGCACTTGATGAACGAGAAGTACCGTCCCAGAACCGAGGTCAATAAGCTCAAGACAGAACTTAGAGGGTTACGAACCCAAGGATTTGATATTACCACGTACGAAAGACGATTCACAGAATTGTGCCTATTGTGTCCGGGAGCATTCGAAGATGAGGAAGAGAAGATCGACGCGTTTGTGAAAGGATTACCGGAAAGAATCCAAGAAGATATAAGTTCACACGAGCCCGCCTCCATACAACAGGCATGTAGAATGGCTCACAAACTCATGAACCAAATTGAAGAAAGAATTAAAGAACAGACTGCTGAAGAGGCCAATGTGAAGCAAGTCAAAAGAAAGTGGGAGGAAAACGGTGATAAGAATCACCAATACAACAACAACAGCAATTACAACAATAATCGCAACAATTATCCCAACAATCGCAACATCAATCGCAACTACAACAAACGGCCCAACAACAACAACAACAACAACAACAACAACAACAACAACAACAGCAACTACAACAATCATCCCAACAACAATAATAACCGCAACAACAACAACAATCAGAAGCAGCTATGCCAAAGGTGTGAAAAGAATCACTCGGGGTTCTGCACCAAATTTTGCAACAAGTGTAAAAGAAATGGTCATAGCGCGGCGAAGTGTGAGGTCTACGGACCAGGGGTTAATAGAACGAAAGGAACAAATGGTGTCGGAACGAGTAATGGCGGAGCAAGTAGTGTCGGAGCAAGTTATGCCAATGTAGTTTGTTATAAATGTGGAAAACCGGGCCACATTATTAGAAATTGCCCGAACCAGGAGAACACGAATGGACAAGGCCGTGGAAGAGTTTTCAATATTAATGCGGCAGAGGCACAGGAAGACCCGGAGCTTGTTACGGGTACGTTTCTTATTGACAATAAATCTGCTTACGATTTATTTGATTCGGGTGCGGATAGAAGCTATATGAGTAGAGATTTTTGTGCTAAATTAAGTTGTCCATTGACGCCTTTGGATAGTAAATTTTTACTCGAACTAGCAAATGGTAAATTAATTTCAGCAGATAATATATGTCGGAATCGAGAAATTAAACTGGTTAGCGAAACATTTAAGATTGATTTGATACCAGTAGAGTTAGGGAGTTTTGATGTGATAATCGGTATGGACTGGTTGAAAGAAGTGAAAGCGGAGATCGTTTGTTACAAAAATGCAATTCGCATTATACGAGAAAAAGGAAAACCCTTAATGGTGTACGGAGAAAAGGGCAACACGAAGCTACATCTTATTAGTAATTTGAAGGCACAAAAACTAATAAGAAAAGGTTGCTATGCTGTTCTAGCACACGTCGAGAAAGTACAAACTGAAGAAAAGAGCATCAATGATGTTCCCGTCGCAAAAGAATTTCCTGATGTATTTCCGAAAGAATTACCGGGATTACCCCCACATCGATCCGTTGAATTTCAAATAGATCTTGTACCAGGAGCTGCACCAATAGCTCGTGCTCCTTACAGACTCGCACCCAGCGAGATGAAAGAACTACAAAGCCAATTACAAGAACTTTTAGAGCGTGGTTTCATTCTACCAAGCACATCACCGTGGGGAGCTCCTGTTTTGTTTGTCAAGAAGAAAGATGGTACATTCAGGTTGTGTATCGACTACCGAGAGTTGAACAAACTTACCATCAAGAACCGCTACCCACTACCGAGAATCGATGACTTATTTGATCAACTACAAGGCTCGTCTGTTTACTCAAAGATTGACTTACGTTCCGGGTATCATCAAATGCGGGTGAAAGAAGATGATATTCAAAGACTGCTTTCAGAACACGTTACGGTCATTACGAGTTTATGGTCATGCCGTTTGGTTTAACTAATGCACCAGCTGTGTTCATGGACCTTATGAACCGAGTGAGTGGACCATACCTTGACAAGTTTGTCATTGTTTTCATTGATGACATACTTATTTACTCAAAGAATGACCAAGAACACGGTGAACATTTGAGAAAGGTGTTAGAAGTATTGAGGAAGGAAGAATTGTACGCTAAGTTTTCAAAGTGTGCATTTTGGTTGGAAGAAGTTCAATTCCTCGGTCACATAGTGAACAAAGAAGGTATTAAGGTGGATCCGGCAAAGATAGAAACTGTTGAAAAGTGGGAAACCCCGAAAACTTCGAAACACATACGCCAGTTTTTAGGACTAGCTGGTTACTACAGAAGGTTCATCCAAGACTTTTCCAGAATAGCAAAACCCTTGACTGCATTAACGCATAAAGGGAAGAAATTTGAATGGAATGATGAACCAGAGAAAGCGTTTCAGTTATTGAAGAAAAAGCTAACTACGGCACCTATATTGTCATTGCCTGAAGGGAATGATGATTTTGTGATTTATTGTGATGCATCAAAGCAAGGTCTCGGTTGTGTATTAATGCAACGAACGAAGGTGATTGCTTATGCGTCTAGACAATTGAAGATTCACGAACAAAATTATACGACGCATGATTTGGAATTAGGCGCGGTTGTTTTTGCATTAAAGACTTGGAGGCACTACTTATATGGGGTCAAAAGTATTATATATACCGACCACAAAAGTCTTCAACACATATTTAATCAGAAACAACTGAATATGAGGCAGCGTAGGTGGATTGAATTATTGAATGATTACGACTTTGAGATTCGTTACCACCCGGGGAAGGCAAATGTGGTAGCCGATGCCTTGAGCAGGAAGGACAGAGAACCCATTCGAGTAAAATCTATGAATATAATGATTCATAATAACATTACTACTCAAATAAAGGAGGCGCAACAAGGAGTTTTAAAAGAGGGAAATTTAAAGGATGAAATACCCAAAGGATCGGAGAAGCATCTTAATATTCGGGAAGACGGAACCCGGTATAGGGCTGAAAGGATTTGGGTACCAAAATTTGGAGATATGAGAGAAATGGTACTTAGAGAAGCTCATAAAACCAGATACTCAATACATCCTGGAACGGGGAAGATGTACAAGGATCTCAAGAAACATTTTTGGTGGCCGGGTATGAAAGCCGATGTTGCTAAATACGTAGGAGAATGTTTGACGTGTTCTAAGGTCAAAGCTGAGCATCAGAAACCATCAGGTCTACTTCAACAACCCGAAATCCCGGAATGGAAATGGGAAAACATTACCATGGATTTCATCACTAAATTGCCAAGGACTGCAAGTGGTTTTGATACTATTTGGATAATAGTTGACCGTCTCACCAAATCAGCACACTTCTTGCCAATAAGAGAAGATGACAAGATGGAGAAGTTAGCACGACTGTATTTGAAGGAAGTCATCTCCAGACATGGAATACCAATCTCTATTATCTCTGATAGGGATGGCAGATTTATTTCAAGATTCTGGCAGACATTACAGCAAGCATTAGGAACTCGTCTAGACATGAGTACTGCCTGTCATCCACAAACTGATGGGCAGAGCGAAAGGACGATACAAACGCTTGAAGACATGCTACGAGCATGTGTTATTGATTTCGGAAACAGTTGGGATCGACATCTACCGTTAGCAGAATTTTCCTACAACAACAGCTACCATTCAAGCATTGAGATGGCGCCGTTTGAAGCACTTTATGGTAGAAAGTGCAGGTCTCCGATTTGTTGGAGTGAAGTGGGGGATAGACAGATTACGGGTCCAGAGATTATACAAGAAACTACCGAGAAGATCATCCAAATTCAACAACGGTTGAAAACCGCCCAAAGTCGACAAAAGAGCTACGCTGACATTAAAAGAAAAGATATAGAATTTGAAATTGGAGAGATGGTCATGCTTAAAGTTGCACCTTGGAAAGGCGTTGTTCGATTTGGTAAAGGAGGGAAATTAAATCCAAGGTATATTGGACCATTCAAGATTATTGATCGTATCGGACCAGTAGCTTACCGACTAGAGTTACCTCAACAACTCGCGGCTGTACATAACACTTTCCACGTCTCGAATTTAAAGAAATGTTTTGCTAAAGAAGATCTCACTATTCCGTTAGATGAAATCCAAATCAACGAAAAACTTCAATTCATCGAAGAACCCGTCGAAATAATGGATCGTGAGGTTAAAAGACTTAAGCAAAACAAGATACCAATTGTTAAGGTTCAATGGAATGCTCGTAGAGGACCCGAGTTCACCTGGGAGCGTGAAGATCAGATGAAGAAGAAATACCCGCATCTATTTCCAGAAGATTCGTCAACACCTTCAACAGCTTAAAATTTCGGGACGAAATTTATTTAACGGGTAGGTACTGTAGTGACCCGAACTTTTCCATGTTTATATATATTAATTGAGATTGATATTTACATGATTAAATGTTTCCAACACGTTAAGCAATCAAACTTGTTAAGACTTGATTAATTGAAATATGTTTCATATAGACAATTGACCACCCAAGTTGACCGGTGATTCACGAACGTTAAAACTTGTAAAAACTATATGATGACATATATATGGATATATATATAGTTAACATGATACTATGATAAGTAAACATATCATTAAGTATATTAACAATGAACTACATATGTAAAAACAAGACTACTAACTTAATGATTTTTAAACGAGACATATATGTAACGATTATCGTTGTAAAGACATTTAATGTATATATATCATATTAAGAGATATTCATACATAATAATATCATGATAATATAATAATTTAAAATCTCATTTGATATTATAAACATTGGGTTAACAACATTTAACAAGATCGTTAACCTAAAGGTTTCAAAACAACACTTACATGTAACGACTAACGATGACTTAACGACTCAGTTAAAATGTATATACATGTAGTGTTTTAATATGTATTTATACACTTTTGAAAGACTTCAATACACTTATCAAAATACTTCTACTTAACAAAAATGCTTACAATTACATCCTCGTTCAGTTTCATCAACAATTCTACTCGTATGCACCCGTATTCGTACTCGTACAATACACAGCTTTTAGATGTATGTACTTTTGGTATATACACTCCAATGATCAGCTCTTAGCAGCCCATGTGAGTCACCTAACACATGTGGGAACCATCATTTGGCAACTAGCATGAAATATCTCATAAAATTACAAAAATATGAGTAATCATTCATGACTTATTTACATGAAAACAAAATTACATATCCTTTATATCTAATCCATACACCAACGACCAAAAACACCTACAAACACTTTCATTCTTCAATTTTCTTCATCTAATTGATCTCTCTCAAGTTCTATCTTCAAGTTCTAAGTGTTCTTCATAAATTCCAAAAGTTCTAGTTTCATAAAATCAAGAATACTTTCAAGTTTGCTAGCTCACTTCCAATCTTGTAAGGTGATCATCCAACCTCAAGAAATCTTTGTTTCTTACAGTAGGTTATCATTCTAATACAAGGTAATAATCATATTCAAACTTTGGTTCAATTTCTATAACTATAACAATCTTATTTCAAGTGATGATCTTACTTGAACTTGTTTTCGTGTCATGATTCTGCTTCAAGAACTTCGAGCCATCCAAGGATCCATTGAAGCTAGATCCATTTTTATCTTTTCCAGTAGGTTTATCCAAGGAACTTAAGGTAGTAATAATGTTCATAACATCATTCGATTCATACATATAAAGCTATCTTATTCGAAGGTTTAAACTTGTAATCACTAGAACATAGTTTAGTTAATTCTAAACTTGTTCGCAAACAAAAGTTAATCCTTCTAACTTGACTTTTAAAATCAACTAAACACATGTTCTATATCTATATGATATGCTAACTTAATGATTTAAAACCTGGAAACACGAAAAACACCGTAAAACCGGATTTACGCCGTCGTAGTAACACCGCGGGCTGTTTTGGGTTAGTTAATTAAAAACTATGATAAACTTTGATTTTAAAGTTGTTATTCTGAGAAAATGATTTTTATTATGAACATGAAACTATATCCAAAAATTATGATTAAACTCAAAGTGGAAGTATGTTTTCTAAAATGGTCATCTAGACGTCGTTCTTTCGACTGAAATGACTACCTTTACAAAAACGACTTGTAACTTATTTTTCCGACTATAAACTTATACTTTTCTGTTTAGATTCATAAAATAGAGTTCAATATGAAACCATAGAAATTTGATTCACTCAAAACGGATTTAAAATGAAGGAGTTATGGGTAAAACAAGATTGGATAATTTTTCTCATTTTAGCTACGTGAAAATTGGTAACAAATCTATTCCAACCATAACTTAATCAACTTGTATTGTATATTATGTAATCTTGAGATACCATAGACACGTATACAATGTTTCGACCTATCATGTCGACACATCTATATATATTTCGGAACAACCATAGACACTCTATATGTGAATGTTGGAGTTAGCTATACAGGGTTGAGGTTGATTCCAAAATATATATAGTTTGAGTTGTGATCAATAATGAGATACGTATACACTGGGTCGTGGATTGATTCAAGATAATATTTATCGATTTATTTCTGTACATCTAATTGTGGACAACTAGTTGTAGGTTACTAACGAGGACAGCTGACTTAATAAACTTAAAAAATCAAAATATATTAAAAGTGTTGTAAATATATTTTGAACATACTTTGATATATATGTATATATTGTTATAGGTTCGTGAATCAACCAGTGGCCAAGTCTTACTTCCCGACGAAGTAAAAATCTGTGAAAGTGAGTTATAGTCCCACTTTTAAAATCTAATATTTTTGGGATGAGAATACATGCAGGTTTTATAAATGATTTACAAAATAGACACAAGTACGTGAAACTACATTCTATGGTTGAATTATTGAAATCGAATATGCCCCTTTTTATTAAGTCTGGTAATCTAAGAATTAGAGAACAGACACCCTAATTGACGCGAATCCTAAAGATAGATCTATTGGGCCTAACAAACCCCATCCAAAGTACCGGATGCTTTAGTACTTCGAAATTTATATCATATCCGAAGGGTGTCCCGGAATGATGGGGATATTCTTATATATGCATCTTGTTAATGTCGGTTACCAGGTGTTCACCATATGAATGATTTTTATCTCTATGTATGGGATGTGTATTGAAATATGAAATCTTGTGGTCTATTGTTACGATTTGATATATAGAGGTTAAACCTATAACTCACCAACATTTTTGTTGACGTTTAAAGCATGTTTATTCTCAGGTGAATATTAAGAGCTTCCGCTGTTGCATACTAAAATAAGGACAAGATTTGGAGTCCATGTTTGTATGATATTGTGTAAAAACTGCATTCAAGAAACTGATTTCGATGTAACATATTTGTATTGTAAACCATTATGTAATGGTCGTGTGTAAACAGGATATTTTAGATTATCATTATTTGATAATCTACGTAAAGCTTTTTAAACCTTTATTTATGAAATAAAGGTTATGGTTTGTTTTAAAAATGAATGCAGTCTTTGAAAAACGTCTCAGATAGAGGTCAAAACCTCGCAACGAAATCAATTAATATGGAACGTTTTTAATCAATAAGAACGGGACATTTCAGTTAGGCCCTTAAAAAGAGTTCAACCATAAAGAACACCATGGCCAAGTCAGGTTGACTTCCATGAACATGTTTGGTTACCCTAACGGTCCAATCCTTTATGTGTTTAAACAAGCAGTTCCTTAATTAACCAAGAATCCCTCTAGCGGGGTGCAATTCTTGAGAGCGTGTTATGGTGAAGTGTACTAATCAGCACTGACTGGGTTCCATGGCCTTACTTCGTAGAGGTACATCTTACAGCAACTGTTGTGCTTTAGCATGTACGTACGAAGTTTATATGCTTAGTGAGTACACTAGCATGGTCTGGGACCGACAATGTACTAAGGGTCTAGTTAGATGTTTCACTACGAAAGAGTCCTCAGTCGGAATCCAAAGCTTGATAGACTTACTACAACCGATGTTCCTCAGTCGATCTTGCATTGTATCCGATAGACTTCTCTTACCAAGGGGTGACACATATAGTGTACTCTCAAATCGGGGTTCGCGACTTCCCAATAACAGAGCCAATAACTACGTTCTATTAGTTGGAAAAGCGATTGAGTTTAAAGCATAATCGGAAAGCATTTTAACAACATACACAAACCACAATATTATTTCGGCATTTTAACTTATTACATCATAGCATACACTAAAGATAATTACTCGCTAATCATGGCAACAACATCACAAAACATAATGATAAAAGAAATTATATAAAGATAAAGGATATAAGTAAAAATAGATTAAACGAGCTCTGAATACAAAAGTGACAACTTCAAACTCCAGACCGCTCCTAATACAATCTTCGACTTTCTTCTCCGGGTACTAGATTTTCCGTACGGAGTCGAAGACCTTGAAAGTATGACTAATATTGTACAATAGAGAGAAAGAAGTGAATTGAATTGTGTGTTGGAATGAATGACAAAGACCCTTTAAATAAGCTTGATTTTTTCCTGCAAACAGCTGGCAAGTCGTTTGGCAAGCCGTTTGCATGGGCCGTTTTCCAGGCCAGCCCGTTTAGCATGCCCGTTTGATTTGGGCGTATGGCAGGCCGTTCGGCTTGCTGATTCGCTGGATCGTAACTCGATTTCTTGTCTTTCACCGTTTTCGCTCTAGAATCTTCGTTTTAGCTCTGATTCTCTTGATTCTTTTTGCACCGTCTTCGTAATCACTTGATCTTCAATTCTAACCGATGAAGCGGGTATTTTTCCTATAAAGTTCGAAATTTTATTGCTTTTGGGCCTTAATACCAGGGTGAAAACGTGTCTTTTTAGCCGATATAAAATATCCCACACTTAGACTTTGCTTGTCCTTAAGCAAACTCTCATTTTTACCTTAAGAAATCTTTTTAGAGTTTCTTTTCTAATAGCCTAAGCATTTTGATTTTTATTATAAGAGCAAAAAATAAGATGAGTCATCTATGTTAGGGTTGAAACTATCTCTGCAAGCATGCGAGGAGGTTACATGACTTAGGCTAGCTTTCACGGGTCACTCAAATCACACAAGTGTTTAGGGTTCCCTATAGATCTAAGAAATAAATTCACTCATAGCTAGTCATGCTGCACCATCGTCATAGGCTTGATAAAGACTCAAATCCTTGCTACTAATATGAGAACGGTAGTAACCATAGCTTCTAGGTCATTTGTCAATGATGGAAGGGAATTTTGGAGTGGTGGTGAAGTTGTTTTTAAAGGGTGAGAAAAAGGGTAATACAGTCTTTCAGTAGACTTTTATTCCGAATTTAAGATAGATAGGAGTGCTGATATTTTTGAGAAGCACTTTTTGAACTTTTCTTCATTTGATTTGCGGTCAAGTTCCTCTTCGGCGTTTCTCTTT
Source organism: Rutidosis leptorrhynchoides (assembly GCF_046630445.1). Taxonomy (NCBI): domain Eukaryota; kingdom Viridiplantae; phylum Streptophyta; class Magnoliopsida; order Asterales; family Asteraceae; genus Rutidosis; species Rutidosis leptorrhynchoides. The sequence goes on along the minus strand of NC_092333.1, from coordinate 476,004,535 downwards.
ATAACTTCCGCTCCTTTTTTCAGAACTTTGAAATACATTTTTTTTAGAGATTTTATCTCGAGAAACTTTTTACCGGTGAAATTTTTCAAGACCTTTGCCATAATACTTTAGAGGTTCGTAACATCGGGCTTTCGGAAGGAATCTCATTTTCTAGATTTTTCGAGTGATAGTAAAGATGATGTGGATGAGTTGGTGAAGTAGAAGTATTGGAGGTGTGAAAGGCTTATTTTTGACAAATGGCTAGCTCTTTTGATTTAAACCGAATCACATTTCACTGCTTTGGAGATGCAGATCTAGAGAAAGTTCTGATTCTGAGTACATACATAGGCACTCTCAACGGAAAATAGCATAACATTAAAGATGAATGCTGGTCTTATTTGGGTGCCTCACCATAATCAATTTAGGTCGTTCATGCCTAGTCATGCAATGCTCTATTAGAGATTTGGTTTGTCCTAACAAGATTTAAACCTTACTTAAGCCTTACTTTTATTTACAAACATTTTAGGTTTTCGAAAATACTCTTTCCGAGAAAGGCTTTCTCTTGTTAAAATTTTTTGAAATTTTGCTTAAGAACTTGAAATCTTTGTAATGAGTTATTTTAATATAGCATAAAAGATTATACCAACATCCCACACTTAGACGAACATTATCCTCAATGTTCCTAGTGTATCCTACACTTAGGAGTTTTAGTTGAAGATTTGGGAATATTTATCTAGTGTTTATTTGGGTTGGGATCCCACACTTAGTGATAAGCTAGGACGTGGCATAATTTAGAGTTTGAGCTAGTAACGGGAAGAAAGGAGTACCCTTAACGGATGGTCTTGTGAAGACATTGGCTGGCTTGCAATCTTGAAAGTTACGTCCTTTATTGATCGGCTCCTTTGTCATCCTTTATTCTTCTACTCTACTTTATTGCAAGGGTTGCCTCCCAAGAAGCACTTTTGTTTAAGTTCATTGGCTCGACCGTAGTGATTCTTAGAAAGCAAACATTCCTTGCTGGTAGTTGTAATCTTGGTCTTCTCGAGGAAATGTGAGTCTTGTTGGGTAAATCCTGAGAAAGTGTCAGACCAAAAGTGGTAGAAGATCCGGTACTTCTCTTGAAGATCTTCTGAAAGATAGGTAGTGTGCAGTTTCGACTCCTAACAGATCTTGAATTCTGATAAGAATATGATCCACGGCTCTCCTCGTTGACCCATGAATGTCAATCATTGAGGCAGTGTTGGTGGTGATTATCTCTCTGATAGGATGCTCATTTCGGAGGTCTTCAAATAGTGTTAGAAACTGTATCTTTAGTATCTCAAAATCTTCTGAATGGTGGTCTCCATAGTAGGAGTCTGTAGCCTTGCACAGATCAGTCAAGAGGCGAAGCTAAAAAGAAGTGAAGAGCAGTCCTGACCCAAGCATTAATGTCACCGTCTTTGAGTATATCTCCCGACATCCAGCTTTAAATATGAAACTAGGATATGTGGATTCTTGGAAGATACATGCTATCTGCTTCGTAACGTAGGTGGCAATGTTGACTCGGTCTGGTTTAAGATGAGAAAACAGATTATTGCGTCTTACTTCTTCTGTGACTGCGTCTCGTAACTCTTTGATAATCAGATCAGCATGGTGATCAATTGTTATGTAAATCACAAGCCTTTTTGATAATTATCTCTTTCCAAGAGAGCGAAAAAGCTGAGAATATCCTCGATCATTTGCAAATCAGAATGATAAGTCGGGCGTCTGGTGGAAAGATTCATATGCTTTTGGATGAGAGTCAGTAGTGCTCGTTGATTTGGTGTGAACGAAAGTGCAGATCCAGCTAAGGCATTGTAAACCTTAGAGTAAATGATCTTCTGATCTCGACATAATCTTTTCTCCAGAATAGTGCGAACCACTGAATTGTGCTCTCGTTGCCTTTCTTCGAGGTAGATATGATCGTGAAGTGTATGATAAAATCTTGAATGCATTCTTCTAGGATTTTAACATTCCTGTCTTCTCGAATTTTAACATTCCTATCTCTCTTTGGAGGTGGAGGTTGTATTCTTCTCGGATAGCCATGATTCGTTCCGTTAAGCGTAGCGTGAAATCAATTGTTGATTTACGGATGGCTTCGAGAATATCTTCAAATTCATCGGTGTCATTGATGAAGGTTATCATGTCGTCGTGAGTGGATATGATCAGAATTTGATCTGAAGAAGAGTCCAGCTCCTCCTGATCTGGTTCGGATGGAGAATATGAGTTATCCAGAATGTCTTCATGTTGCTCTTCCTCGTCATCGTCGGTATAATAGTCGTCTGAAGATTCGTCTGATGAACGAGATTCTTCGGTATTCTGGTTCTTCACTTTGACACTTGCAGGGTCAATTTCTATATCCTTAACCCCTCAACCTTATCATTCTTCTTCTTGAAATGAATGTTTAAAGTGTGATCTTCTGTCTCAAGCCTCATTAATTCTTTGTGACGTTCCAGGTTTGGAGAGGGTATTATCGCAGTTTTTTTTACGTCTTCCATTTCCTCTTCCTCCTCAGGTTCTTCTTCTTCCTCTACTTCTTTACTGGGATCCTCTTCTTCCATTTCTGGTTCATCAGCAGACTGATTCGACATCCATCTCGATATCATTGGCTGGTGGTGGAGACATCATCGGAAGTGATCTGTCTAGGGGAAATAGTATACATCTCTGCCTGTCCAGAAAGATCGGTAGGTTGGTCAATTTTGAAGGTAACGCTCTCCCCATGTGATCGTAAAGATCAAGATTTGTTTGTACACATCAATGACGGTCCTAGCCGTATTCATGAAAGGTCTTTCTAACACTATTGATGTGTGTAGGTCTTCCTTAATGTCTATCACTACGAAATCCATTGGGTACAAGAATTTGTTGACTTTCACCAAGACGTTCTCAACTATGCCCTTAGGATATCGAATTCTGTGATCGACAAGTTGGATTCTCATTTTAGTCGGTGACAAGTTTCCTAACTCTAATCTCTTGTAGAGAGAGTAGGGGATTAGGTTGATACTTGCTCCAAAATCTGCCAGCGCATGAATGGTTCCAGATTGGTAGATTGAACACGGGAAAATGAATCGGCCCGTGTCTCCTAGCTTTTGCGGTAGAGAGTTTCTGAGTAATACTGAGCATTCTTCACTCAGTGGAATTTTGTTAGAATCTGGTATCCTTTCCTTCATAGAGAGAAGCCTTCGGATGTATCTCTTCTGGTTGGGAACTTTGGACATGGTGTCCAGGAATCTTCCATCAAGTTTGAAGGAATCAACTTGGATAGTTCCTCCTGTAGCCTTCCAGGGTAGGGTACATGAACTGGAGTTGCAGTGGGCAGCTTATGAGTATATGTTGATTTTTACTTGAGCCTAGCTGACCATCTCCGTGGTTCTTCTTCCGGGATTACGGAATCCATTTGTTTAGCTTCCTCTGTGTGGGGATTTTAGATAGTATTACTACGTAACCTTCCTTGTGGTTGGGTTTCAAGGCATTGTGATAACTGTTCGAGCTGCGTCTCTAGAGTTTTGAGCAGAGCCAAATAATTTCTCATTAGTATTTCTATTTGGTCTTGTCTAAATGCAGTTCTCTGATTTAGCTGTTGTTGTCCTTGAATGAACTGATTTAACTGATCATCAGCTCCGAGAGTGGGGTTAGTTACTTATGTAATTTGGGTGGTTGGGAAATTTTTCTCGACTGGTGGTCCAGTAAGTGGAAGTGGTTGATCGTAGGACAATTGAGATTGTTGGGCTGGATAAGGTGGGTAGCGATAGCGAAAAGGCTGGTTGTTTCGTTGAATTTGGTTAACCCTAGGTTGTTGATTGAATCCGAGATTTGGTTGACGAGCTGGGCATTGAACGTAACAGACTGAACCGTCAGGGTTTTCGTACTCAAGTTGATATTCTTCAGTGGGTTGCGGGTTGGTACAATTAACACAGGCCTGAGCCTGGTAAACTTGTTGCGGCTGCGTCTTCAATTCTCCTAGTTGTTTAGCTAGAGATTCCATCTTATCTGTGAGGGATTTGATGGCCTCCGTTTTATTGTTAAGTGCGGAGAGTGGTGTAGATGATGAATTTGTTTCGCCACTGTTCCAATCATGATGATGCATTGTCATGTTCTTGACCAACTCCTATGCTTTGTCTGCGGTTTGGTTCATCAGATTTTCTTGAGCTGCGACATCGATCGTCATCCTATGATTTACAGTAAGACCATTATAGAAGGTACAGATTTGAGCTGACCGTTCTAATTGGTGATTAGGGCACTTCTTCAGCAAGTATTTGAATCGCTCCCATGCAGTGTAAAGAGATTCATCATAACTTTGTTTGAAGTTAATGATGTCATTCTTGAGTTTGGTTTGTTTTGAAGGAGGGAAATATTTGGTTAGGAATTTAGTAGCCATCTCCGTCCATGACGTGATGAAATCTTTTTCCAGTCCTTCAAACCATATTTGTGCATGATGAGTGAGAGAATAGAGAAACAAGTATAGTCGGACTATATATTGTCCTATCCCTGGCTTTTTGTAGGAGTTCGAAGGAGATATGAATTTATCAAGGTGAGAGTTAGGATCGTCATTTGGTAATCCATGAAACTGGCAGCTATTTTTAATGAGCTGTATGATGTGATGTTTTAACTCAAACGAATGTCCTTGGATCTCTGAAAATCTGATCGGTCCTCCTCGACCTTCAATCGAGGATTTGGTGTTTTCTGCTAAAGTAACACGTAACGCCATTTTATTTCTGATTCGTTCTTCCTTGCGTGCTTTAGAGATTATTCCGTCTGGATCATGGACCAAACATTACAAAAAATATTGTATATAAATATTTCTTGCATGGAATAGCAGATTATCGAATTCGTAATTCTCCGTATTTATATCTTAGATACTCTTTTTTAACAACCATTTTACTTGCAACTATTATAACATATATATTATACATTTTTTGTTTTTCATCTCAGGAAGACTCAAAACTCAGGCACGACTTTTGATTTACATCTACACTGTAAGTAACACTTACACATAAATCTCATATAAACATAATATGTGTATCGTATATTCAAACATTTACTGTATATATCCTATCTAAAACTGCTGCTCTACTATATCAGAAAAATTAAACTCCTATTGAGTTTTTTAGAGTACACAGGTAAACTAATAAGAAATGATGTCAACACCATAAGAATATAATGTTTTAATCACATGTACATGAATTCTGCTAGCGATATTTTGTGTTCTACATATTTTACTTTTGTTGCAGCAGGTATTATTCTATTTCCTACTAGTCTGTTTTATATGTAGTTATTTCAACTATAATTTAAATGTTTTTACCCACATCAACACATTTGTTTTACCCTCATACCTGAATAAAATTCCTGTATATCTTATATCTATCATCCAGTGACAACCGACAGAGGCAGGGCTAATGACAATATTGGTGTGACGGAAACTTTCAGATGAAAACATATTAACAGCCACAAATGTCATTATTTAGCCGTTAGTATAGTATCTGTCATTTGTTTTTTGCTGTTTTTAGTTGTTTTGGTTTTAATACATGTAACTGCTTCATAAACTGCTATGTAACAAGTTAAATTATAATATTTTCAGTGCTAACACATTACGAAATTTTAGTATACCTAAAGGAAAACTTAAAAAAAATAAATACAAAAACTGAAAGTAAAGCAAATACATAATTTAATTATTTTCTATTCTAATACGTATTTAACAAATAAAAGAAAAACATTTTTGGCCTACAGTTATAAAATCATCAGAGCAAAAAATAAGCCTATAAGCAATTTTATGTGGCTTTCTATTCACAGTTTATTCGGGGGTAATTAAGTCATTGTACTTCCTGTCGTATAAAACCCTCACCAACCTTTACTTCATTCGTGCACACAACTTCAAGTGATCGATCATTTTCGATGTTCCTCTCCTTCAAATAAGAACAAGTAAGTAACTCTTCCATTTAACTCGCTGATATGACCGAAACGGACAGTTTTATTCATGCGGTGTCATTAGGTCGCAACACGTCAGAATCAGTCACCAAGAGGGGGGTACTGTTTTAAATTTATATTTAGCGGTGCCTAAATCGTACTACTCCTTATTATGAGTAAGGGAAGTATAACCTAGGGTCGTATTTTTAAGATATCAGTAGAATCGAACCTAAATTTAAAGCTTAAGATAGTTATAAAGAGAAGGAGCAGTGTTTACCTAATTTTGGGTTTTCCTAATTTATAAGACCGATAAAGTAAATAAAATTCGTAATTTAGATAAGGTTAAAGCAAGTGCATATTATGATTTCACCAGTTATTCTGCCGGGATTATGGAATGCTGACTCATGAATAGGTAGGGACCTTGTATTCATTACACTGGTCCTAAACACCCCTGTCGTAAGACATGTCACTGGGTAATGCGATAGGCTTGAAGATTCTGAATAGACAGCAACGTCCCTTACCCCCGACGCCCGTGCAGTTTGACTACAGGCATACACGTTCAGATGACTCATCCAATTGAGCGACTCGGTTGGGTGACGTATTAACATTCCACAAAGGTCTAAACTTTCTTAAGCATAATAGAATACAGGGTTTACCGTATCCAAGAGACGTGATGTGTTTCAATGCTTTAGTTAATGATTGGGTTTAATAGATAGTTATGCCCTTAAAAAGAGTTCAACCATAAAGAACATCATGGCCAAGTCAGGTTGACTTCCATGAACACGTTCGGTTATCCTAACAGTCCAATACTTTATGTGTTTAAACAAACAGTTCCTTAATTAACCAAGAATCCCTCAAGCGGGGTGCAATGTTTGAGACCGCGTTATGGTGAAGTGTACTAATCAGCACTGACTGGGTTCTATGGCCTTACTTAGCAGAGGTACAGCTTACAGCAACCGTTGTGCTTCAGCATGTACGAACGAAGTTTATATGCTTGGTGACTACACTAGCATGGTCTGGGATCGACAATGTACTAAGGGTCTAGTTAGATGTTTCACTATGAAAGAGTCCTTAGTCGGAATCCAAAGCTTGGTAGACTTACTACAATCGATGTGCCTCAGTCGATCTTGCGTGGTATCCGATAGACTTCTCTTACCAAGGGTGACACAGATAGTGTAGTGACCCGAACTTTTCCATGTTTATATATATTAAATGAGATTGATATTTACATGATTAAATGTTTCCAACATGATAAGCAATCAAACTTGTTAAGACTTGATTATTTGAAATGAGTTTTATATAGACAATTGACCACCCAAGTTAACCGGCGATTCACGAACGTTAAAAACTTGTAAAAACTACATGATGTTATATAAATGGATATATATATGGTTAACATGAGATTATGATAAGTAAATATCTCCATAACTATGTTAACAATGAGTTATATACAAACAAATGAGATTATTGATTTAAGAAACTCGAAAATGATATATATAACGATTATGGTTATAACAACGTCTTACTAAATACATATGTATCATATTAAGATATTGTTACACTATATTTAACATGATAAAATGATAATTAAGTAAATCATTAAGTGTGTTAACAATAAACTACATATGTAAAAACAAGACTACTAACTTAAGGATTTCGAAACGAGACATATATGTAATGATTATCATTGTAATAGTATTTTAACATATATATATATATATATATGATGTTAAGATATATTTATACACCATGTTATTATGATAACATAACAATTTAACATCTTATTTAAGTATTATAACAATGGATTAATTACATTTAACAAGATCGTTAACTTAAAGGTTTCAAAACAACACTTACATGTAACGACTAACGGTGACTTAACGACTCAGTTAAAATGTATATACATGTAGTGTATTAATATGTATTAGTACACTTTTGAAAGACTTCAAGACACATATCAAAGTACTTCTACTTAGCAAAAATGCTCAAAATTACATTCTCATTCATTTTCATCAACAATTCTACTCGTATGTACCCGTATTCATACTCGTACAATACACAGCTTCTAGATGTATTTACTATTGGTATATACACCTTTAATCATTCATTCTTAGCAGCCATCTTAGATTCAAAAATATGTGGAACCAGTATTTAACAACTTGTATGACTAATGAGCTAAAAACAAACTTAAGGATCTTTTTTTCTTTATAACAACTAATCCCGTTTTTATGATTTCACCCCATTTTTCCATCCCATTTTCTCATACTTACACTCTAAATTCTCTCTCAAAATACTCCTAACATCATACTTGATTATCTCCAAGCATTTTCACCATCTTTTAGCTTCAATTACAAGCTTTGATCATCATAAAAACAACCGTTCAAGAACACTTCAAGAAATCTTTCAAACTTGCTAGCTTACTTCCAATCTTGCAAATCCATTTCAAGTGATCATCCAATCTCAAGAAATCTTTCTTATTTATAGTAATATATCTTTCTAATTCAAGGTAATACTCATACTCAAACTTTGATTCAATTTCTATAACTATAACAATCTTATTTCGAGTGGAAATCTTACTTGAACTTGTTTTCGTGTCATGATTCTACTTCAAGAACTTTCAAGCCATCCAAGGATCCTTTGAAGCTAGATCTATTTTTCACTTTTCTAGTAGGTTTATCCACAAAACTTGAGGTAGTAATGATGTTCATAACATCATTCGATTCATACATATAAAGCTATCTTATTCGAAGATTTAAACTTGTAATCACTAGAACATAGTTTAGTTAATTCTAAACTTGTTCGCAAATAAAGTTAATCCTTCTAACTTGACTTTTAAAATTAACTAAACACATATTATATATTTATATGATATGCTAACTTGATGATTTAAAACCCAGAAACACGAAGAACACCGTAAAACTGGACATACGCCGTCGTAGTGAAACCGGGGGCTGTTTTGGGTTAGATAAATAAAAAATATATTAATATTTAAATTGGAAGTTTGTTTTCTGAAAAAATGATATTACATATGAACATGATACTATATCCAAAAATCGTGGTTAAACACAAAGTGGAAGTATGTTTTTCAAAATGGTCATCAAGATGTCGTTTTTTCGACGGAAATGACTACCTCTTTAAAAAATGACTTGTAACCTGTATTTCCGACTATAAACTTATACTTTTTCTGTTTAGTTTCATAAATTTCAGTTCATTATGATACCATAGCAACTTGAATCACTCAAAACGGATTTGAAACGAAGAAATGACGGGTAAAACAAAATTGGATAAATTTGCTAGTTTTAGCTACGAAAATTTTGTAACAAATCTAGACTAACCATAACTTAACTAACTTATATTGTATTATACATGTATTCTAACATATATTATGTAATCTTGGGATACCATAGACACGTATACAATGTTTTGACATATCATATCGACCCATCTATATATATTATTTGGAACAACCATAGACACTCTATATGCAGTAATGATTGAGTTAGCTATACAGGGTTGAGGTTGATTCCAAAAATATATATACTTTGAGTTGTGATCTAACCTGAGACATGTATACACTGGGTCATGGATTGATTCAAGATAATATATATTGATTTATTTCTGTACATCTACTGTGGACAACTAGTTGTAGGTTACTAACGAGGACTGCTAACTTAACAAACTTAAATCATAAAAACGTAATAAAAAATGTTGTGAATATACTTCGATCATACTTTGATATATATGTACACAATTGTTATAGGTTCGTGAATCGACCAGTGGCCAAGTCTTATTTTCCAACGAAGGAAAAATCTGTGAAAGTGAGTTATAGTCCCACTTTTAAAATTTAATATTTTTTTTTGGGATGAGAATACATGCAGCTTTATAAATATTTTACAAAATAGACACAAGTATGCAAAACTACATTCTATGGTTGGATTATTAAATCGAATATCGCCCTTCAAGTCTGGTAACCTAAGAATTAGGGAAATGGCCCCTAATTGACGCGAATCCTAAAGATAGATCTATTGGGCTTAACAACCCCCATTCAGGTTATGGATGGTTTAGTACTTCGAGATTATTATACAGACGAGAGGTTCTGTTTTGGGGATATTCTATGCATTATGGAACATTTATACTCAATATGAATGGGACATTTCAGAAAGTGTACTCTGAATCGGGGGTCGCGACTTCCCAATAACAGAGCCAATAACTACATTCTATTAGTTGGAAAAGCGATTGAGTTTAAAGCATAATCGAAAAGCATTTTGACAACATACACAAACCAAAATATTATTTTGGCGTTATAACTGATTACATCATAGCATACACTAAAGATAACTACTCGCTAATCATGGCAACAATATCACAAAACATAATGATAGAAGACATTATATAAAGATAAAGGATAGAAGTACCAGTAGCTTAAACGAGCTCTGAATACAAAAGTGAAAACTTCAAACTCCAGACCGCTCCTAATACAATCTTCGACGTTCTTCTCCGGGTACTAGATTTCCCGCACGGAGTCGAAGACCTTGAAAGTATGACTAGTATTGTACAAGAGAGAGAAAGAAGTGAATTGAAGTGTGTGTTGGAATGAATGACAAAGACCCTTTAAATAAGCTTATTTTTTCCTGCAAATGGCTGGCAGGCCGTTTAGCAAGCCGTTTGTAGGGGCCGTTTGCCAGGCCAGCACGTTTATCATGCCCGTTTGATTTGGGCACATGGCAGGCCGTTTACCATACTGGCAGGCCGTTTGGCAGCCCGTTTGGCAGCCCATTTGGCAGCCCGTTTGGCAGGTTGTTTGGCTTGTTGATTCGCTGGATCGTAACTCGATTTCTTGTCTTTCACCGTTTTCGCTCTAGAATCTTCGTTTTAGCTCCGATTCTCTTGATTCTTTTTGCACCGTCTTCGTAATCACTTGACCTGCAATTCTAACCGATGAAGCGGGTATTTTAGTGATAAATTTCGAAACTTTATTGTTTTTGAGCCTTAATACCGGGATGAAAACGTGTCTTTTTAGCCGATATCACTCGCATCAACCTCTGTTATGTAAACCGTTTATCAATTTAGTATAATATCATAGTCCGCTTTGGGGTTTCGTAACACTTATACCTTATCCACCTCTAAATTTTTGCTACAAAATAATAAATTAGTAATTGCAACTATTACATGCAATAATCTTTGCTATTTGATACTGTTATGCCTAATTAACCCTAACATTTTTTTTAGAAGATTCTTATACTCCAGTAAAGTAAATAGCCAAAAAGATTTAGGGTTTATTTACAAGTCAACAATATTAAAAAAAGTTAGGGTTTTTCCTTAGTTTTTCTTTCAATACAAAATAGAAGTTGTGAATTTAAAGTTTCTTACTTGCAATATTAACCATTATACATTGACACTAAAAAGAAACATTGTGATTTGCTACACATACAGCACATTATATGTACACCATATGCCAACTTTCATATTTGTTTATAAAAAAATTTTAATGCATCACCTTACAGGTACTACATATAAACTTTCAATTTTGTAAAAACAAATTGTCAAATTATCATCGCTGTCATTTTCGTCAACCTTTAAGTTAAATTTTAGTTCCTTTTGCACTGATAAAAATCAACGAATCTGATGTCAAAGGTAAAAAAGATATATCAAATATGGTTAACTTTGTATGGAATAAGTAACTGAAAATACAAAAAAAAAAAAAAAAAAAAAAAAAAAAAAAAAAAACACAAAAAAAAAAGAAAAAAAACTGTGAAATACATTTTTTCATGTACATTTTCTATCCCTGTTTTTGACTAATAGACATATACTAAACATGTCAAACGAGTTCAACCAGCAGTCAGCCAGCACAAAAGCTGAACCAATCGATCTTGACCCGCTTCCTGAACCCAAACATTAGTACGATAATCGCAAACCAGAATACTGCCATTTCACCCGTGATAATGCTTATATATACATCAGCTTCACACTCCATAGAGCACGTATCTGGGTACAGTTACAACCTATTAGTAATCAATTTAGTTGTTTCAGCTGGATGAGACCAGTATCTAAAAGGTCGCAGACTCAAGGCTAGTGATGAGTGTCGTATTGCATAAGAACTCGGTGAATGCGAATTCAAGCAACTAGACATTTATGATCCACCTTTTTCCATTAAAAACAAGGTTTCTTAAGTCTGCAAATATGCTTTTGTGTGCAGACTCTATTCGAATCTCAAATGTGATGCCCCGTACAAAATCATCTTGTACGGATCATCAACAACAGGATCATTACAAGGTCAAACACTATATGCTGTTTGAAAACCAGTTTGCATTTATAAAAATACATAGCGTTTACAAAAGATAACGTGACATAAAGGTCGTTACAGAGTCATTATTTTGAAAATAACATAAACTACGAATGCAAAAGAAAAGTTCCATGATTGAGACATCTCTAAGTTATGCAGCGGATATCTAACACAGCAGGTCCTTAACAGCAAGTCTAACAGCAGAAGCAACAAAACTCTAAGCACCTGAGAAAACATGCTTAAAAACGTCAACAATAATGTTGGTGAGCTATAGTTTAAGTTGTAACAGTAATGTAAGATTGACAACGAGATTTCAATGTTTCAAAGTAGTAAGAAAAGTATATATTTAACCGTGGGCACATGGTAACTAGACTTAACGTAAATATAAATATCACCCCCTGAAAGTACACCTGGCGAGTGCGTATGTCCTCGAAGTATTAAACACCTGTTAAATGCTAGCGCGACTTGCCCGATTGGGGATGTCAAACCCTATGGATCCATATCTAAGATTCGCGTCTACCGGTTCAAAAACCAATAGTTAAACGTTACCGTGCTAAGGGAAAAGTTTATGCCGTTATATAACCCACACATATGTAAAGTTTAAGTACTCGTGTCAAATAAGTAAAACATAAAAAGCACTTGTATTCTCAGTCCCAAAAATAGTATAAGTAAAAAGGGAAGCTATAACTCACAGTGAATAAACAATACAAGTCGATACAAAAGTGTGCAAGTAGTAAGTCGGTCCGAAAGGTCGTCAACCTAAATCAAAGTAGTAAGTCAGTCCGAAAGGTCGTCAACCTAAATCAAAGGTTACTAGGTCAGTAGGTTGTCTTTATAAGTTCTAATAGTGCATAAAATAAGTTTAAGTGTCATCATCATTGTAGTGACCCGAACTTTTCCATGTTTATATATATATTAATTGAGATTGATATTTACATGATTAAATATTTCCAACATGTTAAGTAATCAAACTTGTTAAGACTTGATTAATTGAAATATGTTTCATATAGACAATTGACCACCCATGTTGACCGGCGATTCACGAATGTTAAAACTTGTAAAAACGACATGACGATATATATATATGGATATACATATGGTTAACATGAGATTATGATAAGTAAGTATCTCCATAAGTATATTAACAATGAGTTATATACATATAAACAAGACTACTAACTTAAGGATTTCGAAACGAGACATATATGTAACGATTATCGTTGTAACGACATTTAAATGTATATATATCATATTAAGATATATTAATATATCATAATATCATGATAATATAATAATTTAACATCTCATTAGATATAATAAACAATGGGTTAACAACATTAATTGAGATCGTTAACTTAAAGGTTTCAAAACAACACTTACAGGTAACGACTAACGATGACTTAACGACTCAGTTAAAATGTATATATATGTAGTGTATTTAGATGTATTAAAATACTTTTGGAAGACTTCAAGACATATATCAAAACACTCATACTTAATGAAAATGGTTACAGTTACTTTTCCATTCTTTTCTTTCATCAAGAATTCTAGTCGTATTCTTAACCGTATTATACACAGCTTCAAAACGTACTTACTATGAGTATATACCAATAGGAACTAGCATGGGATTCCACTCTTGATTATGTCATGTATGACTAATCAATTTTAACTTCTACCATGAGCTAGTCAACTAACTAGAACTCCTTTTAACCCCACTCACCACTCACCAATTACCACTCATCATTCACTTCATTTCACTTCCAATTCTCTTTCTAATTCTCTCTCAACACACACACACACTATTATGAACGTATTTTTCCAGTAGTTAATCATCATCTTCATCAAAAATCACTTCAATAATCAAGCTATAATCATCATAGGAAGAACACTTTAAGAACACTTCAAAAATCCCTTCAAGTTTACTAATTTACTTCCAAGCTTTCTAATCCATTCCAAGTAATCATATAAGATCAAGAAACCTTTGTTATATACAGTAGGTTATCTTTCTTATTCAAGGTAATATTCATATTCAAACTTTGATTCAATTTCTATAACTATAAACTATCTTAATTCGAGTAAAAATCTTACTTGAACTTGTTTTTGTGTCATGATCCTACTTCAAGAACTTTCAAGCCATCCAAGATCCTTTGAAGCTAGATCATTTCTTGTCACTTCCAGTAGTTTTACCTACTAAACTTGAGGTAGTAATGATGTTCATAATATCATTCGATTCATATATATAAAACTATCTTATTCGAAGGTTTAAACTCGTAATCACTAGAACATAGTTTAGTTAATTCTAAACTTGTTCGCAAACAAAAGTTAATCCTTCTAACTTGACTTTTAAAATTAACTACACACATGTTCTATATCTATATGATATGCTAACTTAATGATTTAAAACCTGGAAACACGAAAAACACCGTAAAACTGGATTTACGCCGTCGTAGTAACACCGCGGGCTGTTTTGGGTTAGTTAATTAAAAACTATGATAAACTTTGATTTAAAAGTTGTTATTCTGAGAAAATGATTTTTATTATGAACATGAAACTATATCCAAAAATTATGGTTAAATTCAAAGTGGAAGTTTGTTTTCTAAAATGGTCATCTAGACGTCGTTCTTTCGACTGAAATGACTACCTTTACAAAAATGACTTGTAACTTATTTTTCCGACTATAAACCTGTACTTTTCTGTTTAGATTCATAAAATAGAGTTCAATATGAAACCATAGCAATTTGATTCACTCAAAACGGATTTAAAATGAAGAAGTTATGGGTAAAACAAGATTGGATAATTTTTCTCATTTTAGCTACATGAAAATTGGTAACAAATCTATTCCAACCATAACTTAATAAACTTGTATTGTATATTATGTAATCTTGAGATACCATAGACACGTATACAATGTTTCGACCTATCATGTCGACACATCTATATATATTTCGGAACAACCATAGACACTCTATATGTGAATGTTGGAGTTAGCTATACAGGGTTGAGGTTGATTCCAAAATATATATAGTTTGAGTTGTGATCAATACTGAGATACGTATACACTGGGTCATGGATTGATTCAAGATAATATTTATCGATTTATTTATGTACATCTAACTGTGGACAACTAGTTGTAGGTTACTAACGAGGACAGCTGACTTAATAAACTTAAAACATCAAAATATATTAAAAGTGTTGTAAATATATTTTAAACATACTTTGATATATATGTATATATTGTTATAGGTTCGTGAATTAACCAGTGGCCAAGTCTTACTTCCCGACGAAGTAAAAATCTGTGAAAGTGAGTTATAGTCCCACTTTTAAAATCTAATATTTTTGGGATGAGAATACATGCAGGTTTTATAAATGATTTACAAAATAGACACAAGTACGTGAAACTACATTCTATGGTTGAATTATTGAAATCGAATATGCCCCTTTTTATTAAGTCTGGTAATCTAAGAATTAGGGAACAGACACCCTAATTGACGCGAATCCTAAAGATAGATCTATTGGGCCTAACAAACCACATCCAAAGTACCGGATGCTTTAGTACTTCGAAATTTATATCATATCCGAAGGGTGTCCCGGAATGATGGGGATATTCTTATATATATGCATCTTGTTAATGTCGGTTACCAGGTGTTCACCATATGAATGATTTTTATCTCTATGTATGGGATGTGTATTGAAATATGAAATCTTGTGGTCTATTATTATGATTTGATATATATATATATAGGTTAAACCTATAACTCACCAACATTTTTGTTGACGTTTTAAGCATGTTTATTCTCAGGTGATTATTAAGAGCTTCCGCTGTCGCATACTTAAATAAGGACAAGATTTGGAGTCCATGCTTGTATGATATTGTGTAAAAACTGCATTCAAGAAACTTATTTTGTTGTAACATATTTGTATTGTAAACCATTATGTAATGGTCATGTGTAAACAGGATATTTTAGATTATCATTATTTGATAATCTACGTAAAGCTTTTTAAACCTTTATTGATGAAATAAAGGTTATGGTTTGTTTTAAAATGAATGCAGTCTTTGAAAAACGTCTCATATAGAGGTCAAAACCTCGCAACGAAATCAATTAATATGGAACGTTTTTAATCAATAAGAACGGGACATTTCAGTTGGTATCCTAGCGTTGGTCTTAGAGAACCAGAAAATTTGCATTAGTGTGTCTTATCGAGTTTGTTAGGATGCATTAGTGAGTCTGGACTTCGACCGTGTTTTCTTTAACATTTTTGTTGGAAACTATATATTTTTAACATATGAATATTATGTGATATATTAATCTCTTAACGTGTTTGATATTATGTGATAGATGTCTACCTCTAGAACAAGTCCCATTGACTCACCTAATAATAATGAAGAGTCAAATGTAAATTGGAATGATTCGTGGACTGATTCACAAGTTTCCGAAGAGGAACCGGAAGAAGAGTCGGAACCGGAAGAAGAATCGGAACCGGAAGAAGAAATAGAACCGGTGGGGGAAATAATAAAACGGTTAAGTAAAAGAGAATCCTCAACCAACCGACCAAGGTTAATTATGGTCAATGGTGTTTCCGCCAAGGAAGCAAAATATTGGGAGGATTACCAATTCTCCGATGAATCGGATTCCGACGAGAATTCCGATGATGTTATAGAAATTACCCCAACTGAATTTAAAAAGACAAAAGAAAATAATAAGGGAAAGGGCATAAAAATAGAGAAATCTAATTCCAACCCCGATGAACTTTATATGTATCGTCAACCCCCGAAGTCCTTAAGTTGTAACAATGACCCGGGAACCTCTAAACCACCAGGTTTTTCTAAACCAATGTGGACAACGACGGCTCGTATTAGGGGAACATCATATATCCCTAGAAAATTGTCAAAACGAACCAAAACCGAACAAGAAGAAACGAGCGAGTCGGAATAAGATAGTTGTATTCGTGTGGTGTAATATATGTAATATAGTGTGCTTATGCTTTATGATATATGTAAAAATTGCTTGTATTAATAAGTATTTTTTTTATGAATCTAACTCTTGTCTATTTTACAGTATAAAAACACAAAATGGATAGACAACCCAATATTTTAAGAGACCTACCAGGAGACATGATTGATGAAATCTTGTCTAGAGTCGGTCAGAATTCCTCGGCACAACTATTTAAGGAGAGATCAGTTTGTAAGACATTCGAAGAACGTTCCAAGAATGTCTTGGTTTATAAAAGGCTTTCGTTCGAAAGATGGGGGATATCACATTGGGAAATCCATAAGTTACGATGTGTTTACTTTGATGCATATATTGCGGGGAACCCAAATGCTATTTTACGCAACGGGTTAAGAAATTATTTTGACTCAGTATATCCGAATATAGGACTTCGTGATTTAGAAAAAGCGGCTAACATGCAACATAAAGAAGCATGTTATGCTTACGGGTTAGTAATGTTCGCTTCTCACCAAAGTGAGAACAAGAACATCGGGCTACAACTATTAAACAAAACGTTCCCACAAGTGACGGAGTCGGTAATTGGGGTAAGAAATGAGGTTTTTAGGTTATTACGAGACTGTTGGTCATTACGTAACCCTCGTCCCTTTGACGACGTTACAACACGCTGTCTTATCAACGGCCATAACGGTTATGTTCCACAAGACCAAGGATGGGAAGTAGTCCTAGTAAAACCAGAATGCATGACTTGTTTCTGGATGTATGAATTACGTGTCTTTATTGCCTTTGCTGAACTACTTGTGTACTAGCTAGAATTATCTTCACAACTATCTTGTATCAAAGTTATTGTGTGCTATATTTCATGCTTTATGTAAAATAAGCGGTATTGTAAGTTTGTAAAATATTGTATAAAAGTTTGAACGCGAAATATTATTACAATCAGTTTTTCATATAGAATTGTAGTAGTTGAATTGTATATTAGCTACTAAGTTTGAACTTAAGGGGTAGGTTGATAATGCTAAAAACGAACATATATTTCATAGCATTATTCCTCAAGAAAGACAAGCTTTTAGTTGAAATTGTTCTATTTACAAGTGATATTCGTTTAAATAATAAAAGGTGAAGACAAAAGACAGATTCGACGAATTGAAGACGCAAACGACCAAAAAGCTCAAAAGTACAAAAGACAATCAAAGAGGTTCCAATTATTGATAAGAAACGTATCGAAATTACAAGAGTACAAGATTCAAAACGCAAAGTACAAGATATTAAATTGTACGCAAGGACGTTCGAAAATCCGGAACCGGGACATGAGTCAACTCTCAACGCTCGACGCAACGGACTAAAAATTACAAGTCAACTATGCACATAAATATAATATAATATTTAAATAATTCTTATAATTATTTATATATTATAATAAATAATAAAAACCGTCGGCAAGAAAGACTCCAAACTGATATGAGCTGTAATTTCAAACTCCGCGACTCGCGGAGTTTGAAGGCAAAAATGCCGCGAGTCGCGGAGCCCCTAAAGTCGAAAATCCCTATAAAAGCAACCGAATTCTGATCGCAAATCATCATCTTTTTTTTCTTCTTCTCCTCATACGTAAAATATATATATATATAATTTATATTTTAATTTTAATTATAATTCTAATAATAAGGGTATGTTAGCGAATGTTGTAAGGGTGTAAGTCGAAATTCTGTCTGTGTAACGCTACGCTATTTTTAATCATTGTAAGTTATGTTCAACCTTTTTAATTAATGTCTCGTAGCTAAGTTATTATTATGCTTATTTAATTCGAAGTAATCATGATGTTGGGCTAATTACTAAAATTGGGTAATTGGGCTTTGTACCATAATTGGGGTTTGGACAAAAGAACGACACTTGTGGAAATTAGACTATGGGCTATTAATGGGTTTTATATTAACTAAACAATACCTTGTTAATTTAATATACAAACTTATAATTTGACGTATTTATATATAACCACATACGCTTGACTGGTTACGGTGGGAGGGATATCTATAAATACCAATAATTATTCATTTTACCGGATACGGAACTGGATTAATAGTTAATAAACTTGTTGAAACAGGGGTGAATTACATTCAAGGGTAATTGGTGTAATTGTTAACAAAGTAGTAAAACCTTGGTTTACACGCAGTCGATAACCTGGTGTATTCATTAAACAAAGTATTAAAACCTTGTTACAATTCGAATCCCCAATTAGTTGGAATATTTGACTTCGGGAATAAGAATAATTTGACGAAGGCTTTCGCTCTTTATATTTATGACTGATGGACTATTATGGACAAATCCGTATGGACATATTAAATAATCCAGGACAAAGGACAATTAACCCATGGGCATAAAACTAAAATCAACACGTCAAACATCATGATTACGGAAGTTTAAATAAGCATAATTCTTTTATTTCATATTTAATTTCTTTTATTTTATATTTAATTGCACTTCTAATTATCGCATTTTTATTGTTATTTTATTTAATTGCACTTTTAATTATCGTACTCTTTAATTATCGCAAGTTTATTTTATCGCACTTTTATTATTCGCAATTTCATTATCGATATTTACTTTACGCTTTAATTTAAGTCTTGTATTTATTTTTAATATTTTACATTTGGTTTTAACTGCGACTAAAGTTTTAAAATCGACAAACCGGTCATTAAACGGTAAAACCCCCCCTTTATAATAATAATATTACTTATGTATATATATTTGTATTTTTATAAAAGTAAACTAATATAGCGTTAAGCTTTGTTTAAAGATTTCCCTGTGGAACGAACCGGACTTACTAAAAACTACACTACTGTACGATTAGGTACACTGCCTATAAGTGTTGTAGCAAGGTTTAAGTATATCCATTCTCTAAATAAATAAATATCTTGTGTAAAATTGTATCGTATTTAATAGTATTTTCTGCTAAAATTAATAACTATTTTATATACACCACGCTGCACATCAAGTTATTTTTGGCGCCGCTGCCGGGGATCTCTTAAACGCCGGAAGCGCAACGCTAATATAAAAAAAAAGATTTTTAGTTTACTTTTATTAAAATTCGTTTTTGTAAAAAAAAACGTTTTAAATATTCAAAAATATAAAAAGAAAAACAAAAATATAAATATTTTTAAGATTTTGTTAAATATTTAAGTTTTATAAAGTTTCTTTATTTTTATAAAAGTTTTATTTAAGTATTTTGTATTTTTTTTTTTAAAAAAAAACATAAAATCAAAAACCGAAAAAAAAAATAATAATAAATAATATAAAATCACGCAATTACTCATCCAGACATTAATGCGCCAGATTATGAAATCAAAGGACAAATTCTACACATGGTGACTAATCAATACCAATTTAGTGGTGCGCCGAAGGAAGATCCAAATGAACATTTACGTACCTTTAATAGGATCTGCACACTATTTAAAATCCGAGAAGTGGAGGATGAACAGATATATCTCATGTTATTTCCCTGGACTTTAAAGGGAGAAGCCAAAGATTGGTTGGAATCGTTACCTGAAGGGGCGATCGATACATGGGACGTTTTAGTTGAAAATTTTCTTAAACAATTCTTTCCTGCATCTAAAGCCGTAAGACTTCAAGCAGAAATTGTTACGTTCACACAAAAACTGAATGAAACTCTATATGAGGCATGGACAAGATATGGAAAGTTGTTAAGAGGATGTCCGCAACATGGTTTAGACACCTGTCAAATAGTACAAATATTCTACCAAGGATGCGACATCACTACAAGAAAAGACATAGATATAGCAGCTGGTGGTTCTATTATGAAGAAAACCGAAACAGATGCTTACAAAATTATTGATAACACTGCTTCCCACTTACATGAGTGGCACCAAGAAAAAGACATCGTTAGATCATCTAAAGCAGCTAGAGCCGATTCTAGCCATGACTTAGATTCCATTTCCGCAAAGATAGATGTTGTGGAGAGACGAATGGAAAAGATGACTAAAGATATTCACTCAATACGAATTAGTTGTGAGCAGTGTGGAGGACCACATTTGACAAAAGATTGTCTCAGTATTGAATTAACAATGGAACAAAGAGAGAATATTTCATACATAAACCAAAGGCCTGGAAATAATTATCAGAATAATTATCAACCGCCAAGACCGATTTACAATCAAAACCAGAATTATAACTGAAATATTCCATACAATAACCAACAAGGTCCTAGCAATCAACAAGTATCCAATAATAATTACAATCAGCAAAGACCTAATTTTCAAAATAAACCACCACAACAAACCGATGATAAAAAGCCGAATTTAGAAGATATGATGACGAAGCTAGTTGAAACTCAAACGCAGTTTTTCACATCTCAAAAACAAACCAATGAACAAAATGCTCAAGCATTTAGAAATCAACAAGCTTCTATTCAAAATCTGGAACAAGAAGTGAGTAACCTAGCAAGGTTAATAGGTGAAAGAAAACCGGGAAGTTTATCTAGTGATACAAATGCTAACCCCCGGAATGAAACAGCTAAAGTCATTACCACAAGAAGTGGTACAACACTTAAACCACCGGAAATGCCTGTAACTTCTGATGAAACTATTCCTACTCCACAAGAACCACAACCTGATCAAGATAAGGAAAAAGAACCGGTAGTTGAAAAGGTTAATGAAGATAACACAGTTAAGGCTAAACCTTATGTTAAACCATACCAACCACCACTTCCTTATCCGAGTAAAATGAAGAAAGAGAAACTTGAAGCCGAGCAATCCAAATTCTTGGATATGTTTAAACAGATAAATGTAAATCTTCCTTTCATTGATGTGATTTCAGGAATGCCTAGATATGCTAAATTCTTGAAAGATCTAATCTCAAATAGAAAGAAAATGGAAGAACTCTCGGCTGTTACTATGAATGCTAATTGTTCAGCAGTGCTGTTGAATAAGATACCAGAAAAACTATCTGATCCAGGAAGTTTCACAATTCCATGTTTTCTGGGTAGTCTTAGTTCAATAGAAGCATTGGCAGACTTAGGTGCTAGTATAAATCTAATGCCGTATTCACTATACACTAAACTAGACCTTGGAGAATTGAAACCAACCAGAATAAGCATACAACTAGCCGATAGATCAATAAAATATCCTAGAGGGATAATGGAGAACATGCTAGTTAAAGTTGGTACTTTAGTATTTCCAGTAGATTTTGTTGTTCTGGACATGGAAGAAGATTCTCAAGTTCCTCTCATATTAGGAAGACCATTCTTAAACACGGCTAAAGCAATGATAGACGTGTTCGGTAAGAAACTGACCCTAAGTATAGAGGATGAGAGTGTTACCTTTTCAGTTGATAGAGCAATGCAACAACCACAATCTGCAGATGATACATGTTATTATATTCAAACTATAGATGCACATGCAGAATTATTAGAAGAATTTCCAGAATTACAAGGAACAGGAGAATGTTCTTTAGGAGAAGGTAATGAACCAATTGATGAAGCTGAAATGTTAGCTACACTAATAGCTAATGGATATGAACCAACAATAGAAGAAATTCAAATGCTAAAAGAAGAAGACAGATATCGATATAAATCATCGATAGAAGAACCTCCGAAATTAGAGCTAAAGCCACTTCCAAACCATTTGGAATACGCTTATTTACATGGTGAATCTGAATTACCTGTAATAATATCATCTTCTCTTACTGAAAATGAGAAATCATAACTCATTTCTGTGTTGAAAGCTCATAAACCAGCCATTGCATGGAAGATTCATGATATTAAAGGAATAAGTCCTTCGTATTGCACACATAAAATCCTTATGGAAGAAGGTCATAAAACATATGTGCAACGCCAACGAAGACTAAATCCTAATATGCAAGATGTAGTTAAGAAAGAGATTATTAAACTGCTAGACGCAGGTCTAATTTATCCAATTTCTGATAGTCCATGGGTAAGCCCAGTTCAATGCGTGCCTAAGAAGGGTGGCATGACTGTCATTACAAATGAGAAAAATGAGCTTATTCCTACTAGGACTGTAACAGGATGGCGTGTATGTATTGATTATAGAAAATTAAATGACGCCACCAGAAAAGATCACTTTCCCTTACCTTTCATAGATCAAATGTTGGAAAGATTAGCCGGAAATAGTTACTATTGTTTTCTAGATGGATTTTCCGAATATTTTCAAATTCCAATAGCACCCGAGGACCAAGAGAAAACCACATTCACGTGCCCTTATGGTACTTTTGCTTACAAACGCATGCCATTTGGACTTTGTAACGCCCCTGCAACCTTTCAAAGGTGTATGATGGCGATTTTTTACGACATGATAGAAGAATGCATGGAAGTATTCATGGATGACTTTTCAGTCTTCGGTGATACATTTAAATCATGTCTAGTTAATCTGGAACGAATGCTTATTAGATGCGAACAATCAAATCTAGTACTTAATTGGGAGAAATGCCATTTCATGGTTAAAGAAGGCATCGTTCTTGGACATAAAATTTCAAAAAAAGGAATTGAAGTGGATAGAGCTAAAGTAGATGTAATTGCTAAACTTCCACATCCCACCAATGTTAGAGGAGTTAGGAGTTTTCTAGGGCATGCCGGTTTTTACCGACGTTTCATAAAAGATTTTTCTAAAATTGCCACTCCTATGAATAAACTCCTAGAAAAGGATGCTCCATTCATCTTTTCAGATGAGTGTATCAAATCTTTTAATATTCTTAAAGAAAAACTCACTAATGCACCGATCATGATAACACCAAATTGGAATCTACCATTTGAACTAATGTGCGATGCAAGTGATTTTGCAATGGGAGCCGTTTTAGGACAAAGGATTGAAAAACGATTTCAACCTATATATTATGCTAGTAAGACGTTACAAGGAGCACAAACGAACTATACAACTACTGAAAAAGAACTCCTTGCTATTGTCTTTGCTTTTGACAAATTTCGATCATATCTCGTTCTAGCAAAAACGGTGGTCTATACCGACCATTCAGCTCTTAGATACCTATTTTCAAAACAAGATGCTAAACCAAGATTAATCCGTTGGATCTTACTCTTACAAGAGTTTGATATTGAAATCTGAGATAAAAGAGGAGCAGAAAATCTCGCCGCTGATCATCTTTCTCGTCTTGAAAATCCTGAGTTAGAAGTTCTAAATGAATCGGTCATACAAGACAACTTTCCTGATGAATATCTATTGAAGATAGATTATAAAGAAATCCCATGGTTTGCAGACTATGCAAACTACTTAGTTTGTGGATTCCTTGAAAAAGGATTATCGTACCAAAGATGAAAGAAATTCTTCAGTGATATAAAACACTATTTCTGGGAAGATCCACATCTGTTTAAAAGTTGTCCCGATGGAATAATACGCCGATGTGTATTTGGAGATGAAGCTAGTAAAATTTTAAATCATTGTCACACAGGACCAACAGGAGGGCATTATGGGCCTCAACTAACAGCAAGAAAAGTTTATGAAGCTGGATTCTATTGGCCTACAATTTACAAAGACGCACACCTACTTTGCAAATCCTGTGATGCTTGTCAAAGGGCCGGAAAAATAAGTCAACGTGATGAAATGCCACAAAATGTCATCCAAGTATGTGAAGTATTTGACATTTGGGGTATTGACTTTATGGGTCCATTTCCAAAATCTCATAATAATCTATATATACTCGTAGCCATTGATTATGTATCTAAATGGGCAGAAGCACAAGCTCTCCCAACTAACGATGCACGAGTTGTAGTCAACTTTTTAAAACGTCTTTTTGCAAGGTTTGGAACACCGAAAGCTTTAATAAGTGATCGGGGTACTCATTTCTGTAATAATCAACTTGAGAAAGTTCTTAAAAGATATGGAGTAACTCATAAAATCTCCACCGCATATCATCCACAAACAAGTGAACAAGTTGAAAATACCAACCGAGCTTTAAAACGTATTCTAGAGAAAACCGTAGGATCAAATCCAAATGAATGGTCCATTAAATTGGAGGATGCACTCTGGGCTTTTAGAACAGCCTACAAAACTCCAATTGGAACCACACCTTTTAGACTTGTTTATGGAAAAGCATGTCATCTTCCAGTAGAAATTGAACACAAAGCATTTTGGGCTTTGAAATCATGTAATCTTGATTTACATGAAGCTGGACGTCTACGATTAAGTCAACTAAACGAATTAGAAGAATTAGGACATGAAGCATACGAAAATTCGTTAATCTATAAAGAAAGAACGAAGAAATGGCATGATAAAAGAATCAGAAGTTCAAAAGAATTTAAAGAAGGAGACAGAGTTCTTCTTTTCAATTCACGATTCAAGCTATTTCCTGGAAAATTGAAATCAAGATGGTCTGGACCATTCATAGTCAAAAGAGTTTTCCCATACGGAACGATAGAATTGATAAATTCAAATGGAATTTAATTTAAAGTTAATGGTCACAGAGTTAAACATTACATACATGGTCCGATGGAAGTTAACAATGAAGTTAATCATAATTTCACCACCCAATAAAACCTTCAAAATATAAATATGTTATCAACAACATATGAAAATTCAAAACTGGAATATAGGGAGGATTCAAATTTGAGTGATGAAGAAGAATTCCTATACAAACCTCCCATTCCAAGAAACGAAGAAAAATGTGAACAAGAAATTCAAATAGAAATGAAAAAACAAAGGAAAGAACACCCGAAAAAGGTTTACAAACCAACTCGACTTACTAAAGCAGGAGACCCGGGTGAATTTATCATTTCTTGCTTACTTAATGATGGTGCTGTATATAATGGACTCGCAGATTTAGGAGCAAGTGCAAATATTATGCCTCTTTCCTTATACAAAAGATTAGGCATGGGTAAATTAAAACCAACCAAAATAGGTGTTCAATCATTTGACCAAACCATTAAACACCCGGTTGGAATAGCAGATAATTTATTTGTTAACGTGGGAAGTTTGACCTTTGTTGCAAACTTCATAGTGATTAATATTGAGGAAAACCTTGATATTCCTCTAATTCTAGGTCGCCCATTTTTAGCAACCACCGAGGCATTCATTGATGTAAGAGAAGGTAGAATAACACTTAGGAATGGTGATACATCGATCACCTTTGTGAACCGAAAAGTTAGATCTCCACAAACCAAAACTGTTAGACCAATAAAAATGCATAAGTGTGGGGAAGATGAAGAAACACTTAATGATGATCCAATCACAAAGAATGCCGTTGATGATACAAAATTAGATGAATCCATTTTTAACAGTTCAACGAAGAAACTTTATAAACGGATTCACGATGCTAAGATTAAAGGAAACTTTAAGTTATATAACCGATTAATATCCAATTTATCGTCAAAAGAAAAGACAATGTTAGTTGAATTTGTGAAAGTTACGGAGGAAATCAACAAATGGATTGAAGTAAAATTCAAAGATATACAAGTTGTTGATGATTCAATTGAAAATAATGTTAATCACAATTTCGATACCACAGCAAACTAAGTGTGGGGAGAATCAAAGAGGTTTATGTATTTCTGTTAGAGTTAGATTGTCTGTTTTCGTGTAGTTCTCAAAAATGGAACCCGAATGGTCTTTCCCTAGCAGACCCTAAAGAACTAGTCTTCTCCCCCCATTCTGAATTTTTATTTTTTTAGGTTTTTACAAAATGAAGACTGCCTGTGAACTAAACCATGGTCTAATGCTACACGCTATGATCACTAAACGAAATAATGACATACTACCAAGTGAATTAGTATCAGTAATCAGAGAAAGAATGGACGGAGTTAGAAAAGAATCCAGATGCGAAGATAATAAGTTACAATTTGGTAAAGGAAAATCAAAATCCGCAGCAAAAAGAAGAGCACGACACCTAGAAAGATGTCACAAATGCGGAAAATGGTCACATGGAGGTAAATGTTCAAATAATCAAACCTATTCAAATACCGAATTTGTTACTTTATGCAGAGACGGACCGTTCATATGTTTAGAAGAAAAGACACTGAATGCTCGAGGTTACGCCTATGTAGCTATGGAAAACCAATTAAACCGACTATCTTATGAATGGGATAGATCATATAACTAAGAAATCTATTTCACAGGTATGTTTGTACAGTTTTTATTTTTATTTTTATTTTTAACCTTTTGATAATAAACGCTAATTTGTTCACTAAAAAGTATTAAATTGGTATTGAATAAAATTAGGTTTGGCGACCGAAATTATTGATATCATTCAAAAATTTATTACATCACTGCGAAATTTAACGTTTATTCTTAAGGTATAAATATCTTTAAACAATCAACTCAAAATATTTCAAAAATTCGTCATGAGTTAAATTAGGTTTTGGAACCGAAATTACTTTACCGAAAAGAGGGGCACATATTTTTGATAATATTTGATTGATTAAAGTGGGATAAAAAGACAAAAAGATTTTTAATTTTATTTTTACCATGTTTTTAAAATTAATATTTAAATCTTAAATTAATATTGTAAACTTTGTAAAAACAATATATTTAAAATTGTAAATATTTGAAAAATTAATATAAGTTTGGTGTGAATTTATAATATGAATTTTTAAATTAAGTTTGGTGTGAATTTTTAATTTTTAAAATATAAATTTTTAATTTTATGCATTTCAAATTTTAAGTTAGGTGTGAATTTTTAATATTAATTTTGAATTTTATATTTAAATTGTGTGAATTTAAAAACAAAAATTTACTTTATCTCATTAAGTAGAAAATATGATTTTTAAAATTCGTCGTAAGTTGAAGACTAGGTCGTTGAACCGAAATTGCTTTACCCGAGGGAGGGACGAGAACTTTTATTATCATTATTTTTTAATCTTATTGAATTAAAGTATGCCAAAAACATTAAAAAAAACCCAAAAATCTTAGCTTTTAAAACAATCACTACAAAAAGACAAATTTTAAAATTTTGTCGAGGGACGGACTAGGACATCGATCCGAAATAACCTCGTCCTAAAATAACAAAGGAAACAAAATTTTAAAATTAAGTACTTAATTGTTTTATAAGTTAATGATTATAAAAAAATAAAAAAAAATAGCAAACTCCGCGACTCGCGGAGTTTGAAGGGTTATTCACCGCGAGTCGCGGGAGGACCAATTTACAGAAAAAAAATATAATGCAAGAACTGATCAGTCCAACCCCCAACTCAAAAACACAGCGAAAAACACTCCGAAAATACACCCAAAAACACCCCCAAAATCACAATTTTTAACCGTTAATCACCAAATCTTTTACTAAAATCATGTTGAGAATGATGCTATCTAGGAATTACTCAAGAAAAACGGTAAATTTCTACACCTAAACACCATTTAATCCGAAATTTGGTGTTCTTGAGCAATTTTTCCCCCAATTTGATTTTGATGCTTTTTAGTGTAATTAGGCTTAAATTGTTTATGTATTATGCTTATATAACCTAGATTGATGTTGTTTAACATGATTAGAAGCCTTAAACTTCAAATTTTGAGTAATCTAGGGTTTGTGTTCTTGAGCAAATTTGGGGCTTTTTGATATAAACAGGTTATGGTCGATTTTGGTCATGAATTGTTGCTAAATTGAGTAGTGTAACATGTCTAGGTAGTTAAATGATCCAAACTTTGAGCCTAAACATGATTTTGAGAATTAAAGTGGACTTTTTCAAGTCTAAAATTCATGAACTTGATTTTTGAAAGATAATGCCATTTGAGACTTGTTTAATTGCTAGTAATGATTATTTTGACATGTTGTTTGAGTTGAATGCTTATGAACTTGGCGAACATTTTCATATATGCTTATTTGAAAAAGTGTAGATTTGATAAAAATGTGAAAATAAGCTTAAGTTTAATATAAATTGATAATGTCATTGTAATTATTTTGATTGATGATTTTGCTGACACTAATGCATATTTGGATGCACAAAAATTGTGTTTGATGTGTTTTGCAGACTGAAAGGGGTGAATCTTCATCCCAAGCCCGTAATGCTCCTGCTGAGAATGCGGAACAACAGGAGGTGGATAACTACTACAAGCAGGATATACCTCATCCAGTCATGACCTTTTCCGATATGCACTTGGAAGAGTTGCACCCGAACCTGAGATTTGACAGACTTTGGATAGATTATCCAAAATATCAAAGGGGTTTGCATACTCTAAGGTTGTTGAGGTACCGAGGGTCATAGAATGGGGACCCTTAGAAGCTGTAGAATTGGCCGGGCCAATTAGGGAATTACTTGTACAGAGGTATGGTAATTCTACTTTTAATGACTGGGTACGTTTATTCACCATGCGTAGACCAGTATATAAAGTATGGTGTGAAGAATTGTTGTGTAGTATAGAGTTGAATGATCGGGTAGCTAGTTTAACCGATCGTTCTTTTATTAGATTTTTGTTAGGCGGTTCGATGCGCCACATGTCTTTACTAGACATGGCTCAGGCTTTACGTATATATACGCCTGAGGAGTTAGCATCTGCCGATTGTAGAGGGTTGATACTAAACGGTAGAAAGATAGATGAAAATTTTGATACACACGGTGTGTGGAGTCAAATGACAAGCCATCACCATTTCAAAGGGGGAAATTACTCTTATTTGGATATAGATAGAGCCGAATTAAGAGTGATTCATAGGTTTTTAGCTAATTCGATTACACAAAGGGGTAAGAACAAGGAAAAAGTAAATGAACAGGATTTGTTTTACCATATGTGTATTCGAGACCCACAAAGCGCTGTAAGTATACCATATTGTGTGGGTTATTATTTATCAGCTATGGTTCGGGGGATGCGACCGCATAGCATAATAGGAGGTGGTATTTTTATTACTTTGATTGGTGAATATCTCGGTGTGGATATAAGTCGGGGGGGATTATTAGTAGAAGAACCGGAACCCCGCGATACTATAGGTTTAAATGTATACCATGGTGCGAAAGTTTTGAAGAGGCGAAATAACGCCGCAGTACAATACCATGGTAGACATCCACAGGTGGAGAGAAACCAACAGCAAGGTAATGTAGGAGGGGGGAATGAGATGCAAGAAATGCAAAGGTTTCTAGCTTCTCAAGAATACGAAAATGCTAGACAGAGAGCATTTGAAGATTGGCAAGTTCATCAGAACCAAATCATAGCTCATTGCCAACATATAGGTAGAAACTATATTCCTACACCGAAACCCATCTTCCCTCCCTGGTCTATAGAGATGCAGCCACCATATCCTACGTATAACCCTGCCGAAGCATTCTATAGCACCTATGGTTATGCCTGGAACCCCTATTGGTACCAGTATCATCCCTAGTATAATAATATTTTTTTTTTTTGTAATTTGTAATTATTGATACGTTTAATACTTTTGTTAATATTGTAATCATTTTTATAATTATCTAACTTTTATTCTTAGATTTTAATAATTTTTGAATGTGGGGTAATATACCAAACTTCAAAAATATGTATATATGTTTGCAGTTGATCTTATGTACACAACAGGGTAAAACAACGCATTTTCAAAGACTGGCATTAAGTTCAGCAAAAGCAACTAATTTTGACGACAAGATGCAAAATATATGTGAAATAACAACAAGACGGAATGAACAAATGATGTGCACCATTTATCATTCAGCAAACAAACGCCAATATATTTGGAAACTTTGGTAAAAATTTAATCATTCTCACACAAATCACCCTCAATAATTTAAATTGTTACTGATTTCTTGCAAATGAGGGCATTGCAAGATCTTAAGTGTGGGAAGGGGTTAAATTCTTTCGGATTTTAAAATTTTTTACTTTATACACTTGGTTACCATTAAAAATACTAGTAAAGCAGTAGTTGTATTAGAATCTAGTGCTCTCTGATAATAAAGAACAGCCCTAGTCTTATATACTGACTACCCAATTCTAGTAAAATTTTTCAAAATTTTCAATTAAATGAACTCAAAATCATGTTTATACATATTTATGAACGATAAAACTAGGTTTTAACACCGAAATTATTGTTACCTCGGAAAGGACATAAATTGAGAAACAAACCAAAATGTTAAAATTCATTTAAAATGGAATAGAGGACGATAAAAAGGAAAATAAAAGCCAAGTGTGGGAAAGTTTACCAAGTTATCTTAAACATATGTCACATATATCTGTAACAAATTACTGAAAATACTTTTGCTTTGGACTAAACTAAACTGTTTTACCCGATAAAAGAAAAAAAAGAGATGGATCTACACGATGAATCAATTCCATCATTAAAAGGAAGTAAAGTCTTCCGAAAAAGAAACGCGCTTCTTGATTTAGGTCATGAAGTTGTCGTCCAGACCAGCTGTAGGTTGACGAAAAATCTAGAAAAGTCATCACTAAAATCAGCAGGAAATTCACGGACCTCAGCATTAAACAGGGTCGCCAAGTGGTCAGATTTATCCTAACCATGAGAAGGATTTATCTTGTACAATGGGGGGGCACCATGCAAATTAGCTGGATAAGACTAATGAATCAGATCCCCAGAAAGGATAATCTCCTTAAAGATTAAAAATCAGCTTTTAAGCCTGATATTACTCAATCCTAGAGATTGACCTTAAAGATTGAGAATTACAAACTCATGGAATTCAATGATATCTAAACTCGAGCTTGAACGAGAAAATATTTTGATCAAAATTACAAACTGATTTGTTTTCTGAAAACCCTATTTTCAATGCGTTCATTACCATTGAACGTAAAATCCTAGGAATTCACCTGGAATTCATTAGGTCACCTGAACTAAAACGGGTGTCAACCGTAAGAACGGTGGTTGCATAGCATGGTCAAAGACAGGACCTTGTGCCATACCGAAAAAATTATAAGGGTGAGCTTTACTATTGCTCCTACCAAGGATAGTAATTGCGTCCGACACGTTATAGACCATAATTAAAAGCATGTCAGGGGACATTGCCTTAACAGTTGCTTGTTCAACGCTTTTCTTTACAACCGGACGGTAGTTTACCGAAAGGTAATATACGGGACAAGTAAACTGGACGTGTTGCTTTCCAAATACAAGGTTAGCAAGTGGGTGACACAAAACCATAAGTTTTGAGCTAAAATTTTCAAATCTGAAACCCACCAAACCCACAAAAATATTTTGCAAACACCGATAAAGGGTTATCCCGGAAAACTTATCTAGGGTAAAAACTAGATTTAATTTTCAAAAGATCAAATGTTTTCATAAAGATCCAATTTCCTTAATGGATCTAAATTTTTATAGTCATGTGGGACTGTAAACCATATCGTTACTACCATTGTTTATACCGCCGTAAAGAAATCACTGATGTACAAAGTTTGAAGAATAAAGAAGTGATTCTAGTATTTCAAGACGATATTGCTTGAGGACAAGCAACGCTCAAGTGTGGGAATATTTGATAATGCTAAAAACGAACATATATTTCATAGCATTATTCCTCAAGAAAGACAAGCTTTTAGTTGAAATTGTTCTATTTACAAGTGATATTCGTTTAAATAATAAAAGGTGAAGACAAAAGACAGATTCGACGAATTGAAGACGCAAACGACCAAAAAGCTCAAAAGTACAAAAGACAATCAAAGAGGTTCCAATTATTGATAAGAAACGTCTCGAAATTACAAGAGTACAAGATTCAAAACGCAAAGTACAAGATATTAAATTGTACGCAAGGACGTTCGAAAATCCGGAACCGGGAGATGAGTCAACTCTCAACGCTCGACGCAACGGACTAAAAATTACAAGTCAACTATGCACATAAATATAATATAATATTTAAATAATTCTTATAATTATTTATATATTATAATAAATAATAAAAACCGTCGACAAGAAAGACTCCAAACTGATATGAGCTGTAATTTCAAACTCCGCGACTCGCGGAGTTTGAAGGCAAAAATGCCGCGAGTCGCGGAGCCCCTAAAGTCGAAAATCCCTATAAAAGCAACCGAATTCTGATCGCAAATCATCATCTTTTTTTTCTTCTTCTCCTCATACGTAATATATATATATATATATATATATATATATATATATATAATTTATATTTTAATTTTAATTATAATTCTAATAATAAGGGTATGTTAGTGAATGTTGTAAGGGTGTAAGTCGAAATTCTGTCCGTGTAACGCTACGCTATTTTTAATCATTGTAAGTTATGTTCAACCTTTTTACATTAATGTCTCGTAGCTAAGTTATTATTATGCTTATTTAATCCGAAGTAATCATGATGTTGGGCTAATTACTAAAATTGGGTAATTGGGCTTTGTACCATAATTGGGGTTTGGACAAAAGAACGACACTTGTGGAAATTAGACTATGGGCTATTAATGGGTTTTATATTAACTAAACAATACCTTGTTAATTTAATATACAAACTTATAATTTGACGTATTTATATATAACCACATACGCTTGACTGGTTACGGTGGGCGGGATAACTATAAATACCAATAATTATTCATTTTACCGGATACGGAACTGGATTAATAGTTAATAAACTTGTTGAAACAGGGGTGAATTACATTCAAGGGTAATTGGTGTAATTGTTAACAAAGTAGTAAAACCTTGGTTTACACGCAGTCGATAACCTGGTGTATTCATTAAACAAAGTATTAAAACCTTGTTACAATTCGAATCCCCAATTAGTTGGAATATTTGACTTCGGGAATAAGAATAATTTGACGAAGGCTTTTGCTCTTTATATTTATGACTGATGAACTATTATGGACAAATCCGTATGGACATATTAAATAATCCAGGACAAAGGACAATTAACCCATGGGCATAAAACTAAAATCAACACGTCAAACATCATGATTACGGAAGTTTAAATAAGCATAATTCTTTTATTTCATATTTAATTTCTTTTATTTTATATTTAATTGCACTTCTAATTATCGCATTTTTATTATTATTTTATTTAATTGCACTTTTAATTATCGTACTCTTTAATTATAGCAAGTTTATTTTATCGCACTTTTATTATTCGCAATTTCATTATCGATATTTACTTTACGCTTTAATTTAAGTCTTGTATTTATTTTTAATATTTTACATTTGGTTTTAACTGCGACTAAAGTTTTAAAATCGACAAACCGGTCATTAAACGGTAAAAACCCCCCTTTATAATAATAATATTACTTATATATATATATATATATATTTGTATTTTTATAAAAGTAAACTAATATAGCGTTAAGCTT
Organism: Rutidosis leptorrhynchoides; assembly: GCF_046630445.1. Classification (NCBI taxonomy): domain Eukaryota; kingdom Viridiplantae; phylum Streptophyta; class Magnoliopsida; order Asterales; family Asteraceae; genus Rutidosis; species Rutidosis leptorrhynchoides. The sequence goes on along the minus strand of NC_092333.1, from coordinate 475,970,249 downwards.
TGTTTAAAGATTTTCCTGTGGAACGAACCGGACTTACTAAAAACTACACTACTGTACGATTAGGTACACTGCCTATAAGTGTTGTAGCAAGGTTGAAGTATATCCATTCTCTAAATAAATAAATATCTTGTGTAAAATTGTATCGTATTTAATAGTATTTTCTGCTAAAATTAATAACTATTTTATATACACCACGCTGCACATCATAGGTACTACCCGGATTTAAACTTATAAAACGCTAATATGAAGAAAAAGCTTTTATAAATGAGTTCATATTATGCTACGAAATACTATTAACTACTCTTAATATTCTGTATGATTAACTTGTTCCATTTGACTATTTTGGAGGAAATGGCACCGACTACTCGACACACCGTGAATATGAATGAAGAGGAATTCCGTACTTTTCTAGCTTCAAACATAGCCGCAGTACAGGCTGCGCTACATACCAACAATAACCTTGGATCTGGCAGTACAGGAAATCGTGTAGGATGCACCTACAAAGAATTCACTGCCTGCAAACCTTTGGAATTTGATGGAACCGAAGGACCGATCGGATTGAAACGGTGGACCGAGAAGGTCGAATCGGTGTTTGCCATAAGTAAGTGTACTGAAGAGGACAAAGTGAAGTACGCTACGCATACCTTCACAGGTTCTGCGTTAACATGGTGGAATACCTATGTAGAGCAAGTGGGACAAGATGATGCGTACGCACTACCGTGGTCAGCATTCAAGCACTTGATGAACGAGAAGTACCGTCCCAGAACCGAGGTCAATAAGCTCAAGACAGAACTTAGAGGGTTACGAACCCAAGGATTTGATATTACCACGTACGAAAGACGATTCACAGAATTGTGCCTATTGTGTCCGGGAGCATTCGAAGATGAGGAAGAGAAGATCGACGCGTTTGTGAAAGGATTACCGGAAAGAATCCAAGAAGATATAAGTTCACACGAGCCCGCCTCCATACAACAGGCATGTAGAATGGCTCATAAACTAGTGAACCAGATTGAAGAAAGAATTAAAGAACAGACTGCTGAAGAGGCCAATGTGAAGCAAGTCAAAAGAAAGTGGGAGGAAAACGGTGATAAGAATCACCAATACAACAACAGCAGCAATTACAACAATAATCGCAACAATTATCCCAACAATCGCAACATCAATCGCAACTACAACAAACGACCCAACAACAACAACAACAACAACAACAACAGCAACTACAACAATCATCCCAACAACAATAATAACCGCAACAACAACAACAATCAAAAGCAGCTATGCCAAAGGTGTGAAAAGTATCACTCGGGGTTCTGCACCAAATTTTGCAACAAGTGTAAAAGAAATGGTCATAGCGCGGTGAAGTGTGAGGTCTACGGACCAGGGGTTAATAGAACGAAAGGAACAAATGGTGTCGGAACGAGTAATGGCGGAGCAAGTCGTATCGGAGCAAGTTATGCCAATTTAGTTTGTTATAAATGTGGAAAACCGGGCCACATTATTAGAAATTGTCCGAACCAGGAGAACACGAATGGACAAGGCCGCGGAAGAGTTTTCAATATTAATGCGGCAGAGGCACAGGAAGACCCGAAGCTTGTTACGGGTACGTTTCTTATTGACAATAAATCTGCTTACGTTTTATTTGATTCGGGTGCGGATAGAAGCTATATGAGTAGAGATTTTTGTGCTAAATTAAGTTGTCCATTGACGCCTTTGGATAGTAATTTTTACTCGAATTAGCAAATGGTAAATTAATTTCAGCAGATAATATATGTCGGAATCGAGAAATTAAACTGGTTAGCGAAACATTTAAGATTGATTTGATACCAGTGGAGTTAGGGAGTTTTGATGTGATAATCGGTATGGACTGGTTGAAAGAAGTGAAAGCAGAGATCGTTTGTTACAAAAATGCAATTCGCATTATACGAGAAAAAGGAAAACCCTTAATGGTGTACGGAGAAAAGGGCAACACGAAGCTACATATTATTAGTAATTTGAAGGCACAAAAACTAATAAGAAAAGGTTGCTATGCTGTTCTAGCACACGTCGAGAAAGTACAAACTGAAGAAAAGAGCATCAATGATGTTCCCATTGCAAAAGAATTTCCCGATGTATTTCCGAAAGAATTACCGGGATTACCCCCACAGCGATCCGTTGAATTTCAAATAGATCTTGTACCAGGAGCTGCACCAATAGCTCGTGCTCCTTACAGACTCGCACCCAGCGAGATGAAAGAACTGCAAAGCCAATTACAAGAACTTTTAGAGCGTGGTTTCATTCGACCAAGCACATCACCGTGGGGAGCTCCTGTTTTGTTTGTCAAGAAGAAAGATGGTACATTTAGGTTGTGTATCGACTACCGAGAGTTGAACAAACTTACCATCAAGAACCGCTACCCACTACCGAGAATCGACGACTTATTTGATCAACTACAAGGCTCGTCTGTTTATTCAAAGATTGACTTACGTTCCGGGTATCATCAAATGCGGGTGAAAGAAGATGATATTCCAAAGACTGCTTTCAGAACACGTTACGGTCATTACGAGTTTATGGTCATGCCGTTTGGTTTAACTAATGCACCAGCTGTGTTCATGGACCTTATGAACCGAGTGTGTGAACCATACCTTGACAAGTTTGTCATTGTTTTCATTGATGACATACTTATTTACTCAAAGAATGACCAAGAACAAGGTGAACATTTAAGAAAGGTGTTAGAAGTATTGAGGAAGGAAGAATTGTACGCTAAGTTTTCAAAGTGTGCATTTTGGTTGGAAGAAGTTCAATTCCTCGGTCACATAGTGAACAAAGAATGTATTAAGGTGGATCCGGCAAAGATAGAAACTGTTGAAAAGTGGGAAACCCCGAAAACTCCGAAACACATACGCCAGTTTTTAGGACTAGCTGGTTACTACAGAAGGTTCATCCAAGACTTTTCCAGAATAGCAAAACCCTTGACTGCATTAACGCATAAAGGGAAGAAATTTGAATGGAATGATGAACAAGAGAAAGCGTTTCAGTTATTGAAGAAAAAGCTAACTACGGCACCTATATTGTCATTGCCTGAAGGGAATGATGATTTTGTGATTTATTGTGACGCATCAAAGCAAGGTCTCGGTTGTGTATTAATGCAACGAATGAAGGTGATTGCTTATGCGTCTAGACAATTGAAGATTCATGAACAAAATTATACGACGCATGATTTGGAATTAGGCGCGGTTGTTTTTGCATTAAAGACTTGGAGGCACTACTTATATGGGGTCAAAAGTATTATATATACCGACCACAAAAGTCTTCAACACATATTTAATCAGAAACAACTGAATATGAGGCAGCGTAGGTGGATTGAATTATTGAATGATTACAACTTTGAGATTCGTTACCACCCGGGGAAGGCAAATGTGGTAGCCGATGCCTTGAGCAGGAAGGACAGAGAACCCATTCGAGTAAAATCTATGAATATAATGATTCATAATAACCTTACTACTCAAATAAAGGAGGCGCAACAAGGAGTTTTAAAAGAGGGAAATTTAAAGGATGAAATACCTAAAGGATCGGAGAAACATCTTAATATTCGGGAAGACGGAACCCGGTATAGGGCTGAAAGGATTTGGGTACCAAAATTTGAAGATATGAGAGAAATGGTACTTAGAGAAGCTCATAAAACCAGATACTCAATACATCCTAGAACGGGGAAGATGTACCAGGATCTCAGGAAATATTTTTGGTGGCCGGGTATGAAAGCCGATGTTGCTAAATACGTAGGAGAATGTTTGACGTGTTCTAAGGTCAAAGCTGAGCATCAGAAACCATCAGGTCTACTTCAACAACCCGAAATCCCGGAATGGAAATGGGAAAACATTACCATAGATTTCATCACTAAATTGCCAAGGACTGCAAGTGGTTTTGATACTATTTGGGTAATAGTTGATCGTCTCACCAAATCAGCACACTTCCTGCCAATAAGAGAAGATGACAAGATGGAGAAGTTAGCACGACTGTATTTGAAGGAAGTCATCTCCAGACATGGAATACCAATCTCTATTATCTCTGATAGGGATGGCAGATTTATTTCAAGATTCTGGCAGACATTACAGCAAGCATTAGGTACTCGTCTAGACATGAGTACTGCCTATCATCCGCAAACTGATGGGCAGAGTGAAAGGACGATACAAACGCTTGAAGACATGCTACGAGCATGTGTTATTGATTTCGGAAACAGTTAGGATCGACATCTACCATTAGCAGAATTTTCCTACAACAACATCTACCATTCAAGCATTGAGATGGCGCCGTTTGAAGCACTTTATGGTAGAAAGTGCAGGTCTCCGATTTATTGGAGTGAAGTGGGGGATAGACAGATTACGGGTCCAGAGATTATACAAGAAACTACCGAGAAGATCATCTAAATTCAACAACGGTTGAAAACCGCCCAAAGTCGACAAAAGAGCTACGCTGACATTAAAAGAAAAGATATAGAATTTGAAATTGGAGAGATGGTCATGCTTAAAGTTTCACCTTGGAAAGGCGTTGTTCGATTTGGTAAACGAGGGAAATTAAATCCAAGGTATATTGGACCATTCAAGATTATTGATCGTGTCGGACCAGTAGCTTACCGACTTGAGTTACCTCAACAAATCGCGGCTGTACATAACACTTTCCACGTCTTGAATTTGAAGAAATGTTTTGCTAAAGAAGATCTCACTATTCCGTTAGATAAAATCCAAATCAACGAAAAACTCCAATTCATTGAAGAACCCGTCGAAATAATGGATCGTGAGGTTAAAAGACTTAAGCAAAACAAGATACCAATTGTTAAGGTTCGATGGAATGCTCGTAGAGGACCCGAGTTCACCTGGGAGCGTGAAGATCAGATGAAGAAGAAATACCCGCATCTATTTCCAGAAGATTCGTCAACACCTTCAACAGCTTAAAATTTCGGGACGAAATTTATTTAACGGGTAGGTACTGTAGTGACCCGAACTTTTCCATGTTTATATATATTAATTGAGATTGATATTTACATGATTAAATGTTTCCAACATGTTAAGTAATCAAACTTGTTAAGACTTGATTAATTGAAATATGTTTCATATAGACAATTGACCACCCAAGTTGACCGGCGATTCACGAACGTTAAAACTTGTAAAAACGACATGACGATATATATATATGGATATACATATGGTTAACATGAGATTATGATAAGTAAGTATCTCCATAAGTATATTAACAATGAGTTATATACATATAAACAAGACTACTAACTTAAGGATTTCGAAACGAGACATATATGTAACGATTATCGTTGTAACGACATTTAAATGTATATATATCATTTTAAGATATATTAATATATCATAATATCATGATAATATAATAATTTAATATCTCATTAGATATAATAAACAATGGGTTAACAACATTAATTGAGATCGTTAACTTAAAGGTTTCAAAACAACACTTACAGGTAACGACTAACGATGACTTAACGACTCAGTTAAAATGTATATACATGTAGTGTATTTAGATGTATTAAAATACTTTTGGAAGACTTCAAGACATATATCAAAACACTCATACTTAACGAAAATGGTTACAGTTACTTTTCCATTCTTTTCTTTCATCAAGAATTCTAGTCGTATTCTTACCCGTATTATACACAGCTTCAAAACGTACTTACTATGAGTATATACTAATAGGAACTAGCATGGGATTCCACTCTTGATTATGTCATGTATGACTAATCAATTTTAACTTCTACCATGAGCTAGTCAACTAACTAGAACTCCTTTTAACCCCACTCACCACTCACCAATTACCACTCATCATTCACTCCATTTCACTTCCAATTCTCTTTCTAATTCTCTCTCAACACACACACACTATTATGAACGTATTTTTCCAGTATTTAATCATCATCTTCATCAAAAATCACTTCAAAAATCAAGCTATAATCATCATAGGAAGAACACTTTAAGAACACTTCAAAAATCCCTTCAAGTTTACTAATTTACTTCCAAGCTTTCTAATCCATTCCAAGTAATCATCTAAGATCAAGAAACCTTTGTTATATACAGTAGGTTATCTTTCTTATTCAAGGTAATATTCATATTCAAACTTTGATTCAATTTCTATAACTATAAACTATCTTAATTCGAGTAAAAATCTTACTTGAACTTGTTTTTGTGTCATGATCCTACTTCAAGAACTTTCAAGCCATCCAAGATCCTTTGAAGCTAGATCATTTCTTGTCACTTCCAGTAGGTTTACCTACTAAACTTGAGGTATTAATGATGTTCATAACATCATTCGATTCATATATATAAAACTATCTTATTCGAAGGTTTAAACTCGTAATCACTAGAACATAGTTTAGTTAATTCTAAACTTGTTCGCAAACGAAAGTTAATCCTTCTAACTTGACTTTTAAAATTAACTACACACATGTTCTATATCTATATAATATGCTAACTTAATGATTTAAAACCTGGAAACACGAAAAATACCGTAAAACCGGATTTACGCCTTCGTAGTAACACCGCGGGCTGTTTTGGGTTAGTTAATTAAAAACTATGATAAACTTTGATTTAAAAGTTGTTATTCTGAGAAAATGATTTTTATTATGAACATGAAACTATATCCAAAAATTATGGTTAAACTCAAAGTGGAAGTATGTTTTCTAAAATGGTCATCTAGACGTCGTTCTTTCGACTGAAATGACTACCTTTACAAAAATGACTTGTAACTTATTTTTCCGACTATAAACCTATACTTTTCTGTTTAGATTCATAAAATAGAGTTCAATATGAAACCATAGCAATTTGATTCACTCAAAACGGATTTAAAATGAAGAAGTTATGGGTAAAACAAGATTGGATAATTTTTCTCATTTTAGCTACGTGAAAATTGGTAACAAATCTATTCCAACCATAACTTAATCAACTTGTATTGTATATTATGTAATCTTGAGATACCATAGACACGTATACAATATTTCGACCTATCATGTCGACACATCTATATATATTTCGGAACAACCATAGACACTCTATATGTGAATGTTGGAGTTAGCTATACAGGGTTGAGGTTGATTCCAAAATATATATAGTTTGAGTTGTGATCAATACTGAGATACGTATACACTGGGTCGTAGATTGATTCAAGATAATATTTATCGATTTATTTCTGTACATCTAACTGTGGACAACTAGTTGTAGGTTACTAACGAGGACAGCTGACTTAATAAACTTAAAACATCAAAATATATTAAAAGTGTTGTAAATATATTTTAAACATACTTTGATATATATGTATATATTGTTATAGGTTCGTGAATTAACCAGTGGCCAAGTCTTACTTCCCGACGAAGTAAAAAATCTGTGAAAGTGAGTTATAGTCCCACTTTTAAAATCTAATATTTTTGGGATGAGAATACATGCAGGTTTTATAAATGATTTACAAAATAGACACAAGTACGTGAAACTACATTCTATGGTTGAATTATCGAAATCGAATATGCCCCTTTTTATTAAGTCTGGTAATCTAAGAATTAGGGAACAGACACCCTAATTGACGCGAATCCTAAAGATAGATCTATTGGGCCTAACAAACCACATCCAAAGTACCGGATGCTTTGGTACTTCGAAATTTATATCATATCCGAAGGGTGTCCCGGAATGATGGGGATATTCTTATATATATGCATCTTGTTAATGTCGGTTACCAGGTGTTCACCATATGAATGATTTTTATCTCTATGTATGGGATGTGTATTGAAATATGAAATCTTGTGGTCTATTATTATGATTTGATATATATATAGGTTAAACCTATAACTCACCAACATTTTTGTTGACGTTTTAAGCATGTTTATTCTCAGGTGATTATTAAGAGCTTCCGCTGTCGCATACTTAAATAAGGACAAGATTTGGAGTCCATGCTTGTATGATATTGTGTAAAAACTGCATTCAAGAAACTTATTTTGTTGTAACATATTTGTATTGTAAACCATTATGTAATGGTCGTGTGTAAACAGGATATTTTAGATTATCATTATTTGATAATCTACGTAAAGCTTTTTAAACCTTTATTGATGAAATAAAGGTTATGGTTTGTTTTAAAATGAATGCAGTCTTTGAAAAACGTCTCATATAGAGGTTAAAACCTCGCAACGAAATTAATTAATATGGAACGTTTTTAATCAATAAGAACGGGACATTTCAATCATCATCATTCATCATCATAAAAACTAAGTAAGTTTGACAAGAATAGAGATCGAAACAATAGGCTGACTTCGGTCAGCTGTTACGACCACTACGTAAATCGAAAAGACGCGTAATCAGTGGCTATCGCTCCGTATATGAGTCCCCTAGTTTCTGACCAATTTCCAGAACCAAACTCGTCTTCGTTTGACCGTGACGATGGTTTAAGTGCGAGTAGGTCAGAAATTTCAGCACAACGTTACAAGGGCGTATTGACTTTCGGAGGGCCATAAATCCTAAACCGTAACTCGGATTAAGACGAGGCCTAAATGTAAAATCATCTACTCGAACCAAAATAACTGAAAATCAACTTTACAGTAGCCCAGGTTACCGATCAGATCCCGAAAAACAGTAAACAAGTGCTCCGGTGGGGTTCTTAGTGCTTGATGCTCATCACGGTTCTCACCCTTAATGCTTGTAGCTTCAAGTGTACAACTCGTTGATGGTTTAGCATCACTTTTGACCAATATTCTACCATAAATACTCAATATGTTAAGACCAAGTAATAACACAACTCATTTAAGAGTCTTAGATGGATGATGAACCAAGGTTACATCATATCCTTAGTCTTAACACAATTACAAGTTACATTTACAACTAAAGCTATAAACTTTACATCAATCAAACAAGTATGAACATAATCTAAGTCAAATGAGGTGATGGAACCCTAAGCTAGAGAGCTTGGATCCCTTTTACACAAGTTATAAGGTCACAAAGCTAGAAAGCTTGAACCTTTAGTGTTCTTGAAGAACTTGAAGCATAAAGCTTAGATCTTTAAGTTATATGAAGACCATAAACACAAGTTTTGATCTTTATATCAAATTATTGAGATCATAAGTTAGAAAACTTAGATCCAATAAAAGATATGAAGATCCAAGCTAGAAAGCTTGCATCTTGATTGTTCTTGAAGATCTTGAAGCATAAAGCTTGGATCTTTAAGCTACATGAAGATTACAAACACAAGTTTGAATCTTTATAACAAAATAGAAAGATTAAAGTTAAAAAAAAAGTATAGATCTACAAAGTGGGTGAAGATTCAAAGCTAGAAAGCTTGAATCTTCCATGTTCTTGAAGGATTCAAATCTAAGTTTGAATCTACAAGATGTAATTAAGATCAAAGCTAAAAAGCAAGACCTTTAAATGATGATGATGATTTCGTGTAAGATGAAGGAAGAAGAAGAAGAAAAATTCAAAATACTTACACTTTTAGAGAGAGAAAGAACTAGAGAGAATTAGAGAGTGTGTGTGTGAAATACAAATGAGAGCAAGTGTTAAATGGGTGGAATAAGGGTGGTATTTATAGGTGAATGGGGCGAGGGTGGGGTGAGTTGGCCAAAAAATTGGAGGGGGGACAAAAGTTTGCTTTTTGGTTAATGGTTGTCTAAATTTGGTGCTTATATTAGGATCTCATGCAACATTAAGGATAATACTTGACATAAATGCTAGCATGTTCCCTCTAATAAATGGGAATTTGTCTTACTTATTATTGGGTCACTAGTAATTAATAAGTGGGCTAAATAAATGGGCTACTAGCTAGAGTATGGTGGGTTTAAGTCCAACAAGGTAGAAAGTCCAACAAGACTAACTAGTAAGCATAATTAAATTACTACGCATAATTAAGCATCCAAAATCCCAAGTAATTATTATTATAAAATAATAATTAATATTTCGTAGTCATAATATTCCGATTACGACAAAAGTTAAACGTGTGCGCGGTTCGCAGTTTATTCGAAACGTCAAGTGACACTAACGGTCATAAAAGTTTCCGGTGAACAAGTTAAGTATCCTACGTACTCTAAGGCACGTTTTAATATATAAATGAAAGTAAACCATGTATTTAAAGATTCCAGAGTATAAAGTAGCACAGTACACACAAATACGCAGTTTCGCTAAAATACAAGGCATAAAAGCAAGTCGAAAAAGTCGGGTCGTTACATTACCCACCTGTTAATGGAAATTTCGTCCCGAAATTTAAGCTGAGGCAGGTGTTTGAGTCGGGAAAAGGTGAGGATATTTATGCATCATTTGATCCTCTCGTTCCCAAGTAAACTCAGGTCCTCGTTTGGCATTCCATCGAACTCGGACGATCGGAATCTTGTTGCATTTAAAAGTTTTGACCTCACGATCCATAATTTCAACAGGTTCTTCCACGAAGTGGAGTTTGTCATCAATCATAAGTTCCTCCAGGGGTATGATAAGTTCCGGTGGAGCACGACACTTCTTCAAATTTAATACGTGGAAGGTAGGATGAACAGCACTCAACTGAGTCGGAAGATCCAAACGGTAAGCAACTGGTCCGACACGCTCCAAGATTTCAAACGGACCAATGTATCGCGGGTTTAGATTTCCATGCCTTCCAAAGCGGATTACACCTTTCCAAGGTGCGACTTTCTACATCACACGGTCACCCACATTAAATTCGAAGTCCTTACATTTAAGGTCAGCATAAATCTTTTGGCGATCACGGGCCGTCTTAAGTCTCGCTTGAATCTGGGCAATCTTCTCCGTCGTTTCATGGACTATCTCGGGTCCGGTGATTTGCACTTCGCCTAACTCGGCCCAACAAATAGGAGAACGGCACTTGCGGCCATACAACGCTTCAAAAGGTGCGGCATTAATACTCGAGTGATAACTGTTGTTGTAAGAGAATTCGGCTAACGGCAAATGCCTTTTCCAAGACTTTCCGAAGTCAATAACACAGGCACACAACATGTCCTCTAAAGTCTGAATAGTTCGTTCGCTCTGACCGTCGGTCTGCGGGTGATATGCAGTGCTCATGTCGAGACGAGTTCCCAAGGTTTCTTGCAAAGAACGCCAAAACCTTGAAGCAAAATGTCACGACCCTACTTTTTCCGTTATCTTTTTCCGTTAATTATTTAACGACCGTTAACTGTTAGTGTGCCACGTCATTTCCATGACCTATATTATTATTTTTGTAATAATATATATATAATAATTATTATGTGTTATGTGAATATATGTATTCATATTTTAAATTATACGTTTCTACGTTCCGCGGATTTCCATCCGGCGAATCTTTTCGGTTTTTAAACCAACGGTCGAGCTTTCGGGATTTTTAAATCCTAAATATTTTAAATATGATATTTTAAGGTCATATTATTAATAGGTGTATTTATATTTATTTTTCGTCGCGCGTTTGTTATCTTTCCGGATTTTTAATCGCGTAAGTGCGTTTTCGCGTTTCGGGCTTCGTTCGGGTTTTCGGGCCACAAGTAATTTAACATTAAGTGAGATGGACCAAGTGGGGCCCACCCCACTAAAGAATTCGGCTGAATCAATGGGAGGGAGTAATACTCCCTTGATTTTTCATTTTGAAATTATTTTACAATTCACCAAAATTACCAAAAACCTAATTCTATTATTTTTCTCTCAAACCCTCTCTTCCTCCCTCCTTTGTGCCGTCACCATCCACCACCATCATCACCATCATCATTTAAAATTGTAACTTGGATCAAGGAGTAATTAGTACGAGCGCGTTCCTCTCTTCGTCCTCTACGCGATCATATACTTTGATTCTTGATTAGGGTATAAACCCTAACCCTAGATCTTTTCATTTTTATTTATTTTTCTGTATTTTGATGTTATATGATTAGTATGATATGTATAAGTTGTTGTAATGTTGTTTGGATGCGTAGAATTACTCGTTTGTTCATGTTTTCGGTTTGTAAATTTTGGACAGCAGTTTGTGTCGTATATTCTGACCATATAACTGATATGAATGTTAAAATAAAGTACATAAATGAGTTCCTCTCATCAAGACATTAACTTTAGACTCCGGATTCATGTCGTTTCGATTCCCGGAGCCCTAGATACGCTTAATTTGGTTTTTGTTAAAGATTGAAAGGTGTTCTTGGCATGAACAAGGTTGGGTCCGACTTTGTGACCATCCTTGGTGTCTTTAGGGTGCCTCATTTGGTTAGGACTGATGGTGGGACGAATATTCATGTTCGGGTCACCTAAATCCGAGCCACGGTTCACCCGTTTTGCCCGAATTACTGTTTTGATTAAAATGATTTCCCAATTGAAGTCATGGCTGATATGCACGACTTAGGGACTGTTCTTGGAGTGTTCTTGAGTTCATAAATGTGTCGGGTGGTTTGAGTAGGTGAAGTTGCATATGTGGCTTGCCCGAAACCGACACCCGGGGCTCAAGATACGACCCGGCGAACTTTTAAACTTAAAACTTATGGTTAATGATTAAACTTATGATAAAATTTATGGAATTCATTATTAATTAATTACTTATGTTAAAGAAGTAATTATTTTATTTTAAGACTTTTAATATAATTATTTATTATATTATTTAATTATTAATTATAATTTAATTAACATTTTAATTAAACTTATGATTAATAACACTTTTAATTGTTAAAGGAAAATACTTATGATAAGTATTAAATTTAATTATGAGAAATTATTATAAGACTTATAATAAATATTAAATAATTATTTAATTATTATAAGACTTAATTATTATTTAATTATGACTTAATTATTAAATACTTATGATTTAATAATTTTAATTAGAAACTTATGATATGATTAATAATTCATTATTAATTAATAATACTTATGATATGATTTAAAATTTATTATAAATTAATAATATTTATATTATGATTGATATTTAATTAATTAATTAAATACTTATGTTATACTAATTATAACATTTCAACTTATATTAACTTTAATAATTCATTTTATTTAATTAAACTTATGTTAAGACATTATTATACACTTTTGACTTTAAATAACATTATAACCTATGTTATTATTATAACTTACACTTTTAAAATTAATGTTGACTATGTTTGACCAAGGTTGACTTTTGAGTTGACTTTCGGTTGACTTTGACTTTCAGTTGACTTCTGTTGACTTTCTAAATAAGGAAACTTTCCTAACTTCAAAACTTTCTAAAAATAGAACTTCCTAAAAATGGAAACTTTCCAAAAATAGAAACTTTCTAAAAATAGAAACTTTCCAAAAATAGAAACTTTCTAAAAATAGAAACTTTCCTAAAATAGAAAACTTTCCAAAAATGGAAACCTGCTAAAAATAGAAACTTTCTAAAAATAGAAAGTGTGTGTCCTTATGCTGTTCCAATCAAACCGATGCTTGTTGAGTAATGTTCTATGCCTACTTGCAACATGTACAATAGCTATCATACTAAGACTTGGCCTAAGTTAGTTATTTATTTCGACCTGCTTTATTTATAGGTCGGCGTTGTGATCTTTCTTGATCACTTTACTTTACGTGCTGTTCGCTTGTTTGTGAGATTTCTTCAGTTGCTATTTAAGGTGAGTTATAGTCCCGTTTTTACATACTTTTCAAAGTATATTTTTGGGATGTGATTACATGCAGATTTTTATTTACGTTTAGACACAAGTAACAGTTAAATTTAATTATTCATTGTGAGTTGGACAAAAATATTCCCTAGTCTGGTAACTGTAATCATTGGTTTCTACCGGTGAACGCGAATCCTACGGATAGATCTATCGGGTTTGACAACCCCATTTCGAGCTAGTCGCGCTAGCAATTTATAATCGGAATGTTTAGTACTTCGTAATTTGTTGTAGATACACTGTCCAAGTGTATATTTTTATTGTGTTTGGCAAGGGTAAATAAAGGGTTAAGTGGTTACCAGGTGGCTCATTGATAATGGAATAATGTTTAATGTTTTCTAACATTTTTAAATCTTGTGGTCTAAAGTTTACTTATTTATTTAAACCTATAATTCACTCAACCTTTGTGTTGACAGTTTACTTGCATGTTTTCACAGGTACTTGAGTTAATTGATGCTTCCGCTGTCGTTAGAAGAGTCTGCATGCATTTGGGCAGATTTTATGAAACAATTTATGAAACTTAAGTTTGCATTCTATTTTGGATAATTTAAATTATGGGTTTGTTGGCAATGTTTTGTGTCAACTTTTGGTTCTTTACTATGGTTGGTTGATTTAAACTACTTAATTTGGTTTGTTTCCTTTTTGGGGAACATTTTGAAATAAAAGAATGCAACTTTGATTATTTAATTCATTTAAGTCCGATCAAGCTATGGGACCAACTGACGGATCCGTTAAGTGTTTTGACGGGGTCGTCACATGTGGTATCAGAGCGCTGGTTGTAGGGAACTAGGCGGTCTTAATGTGGTCAACCCGTGGTTATTAGGGTGCATTAGAGTCTAGTCTACAGCCCGACCTTTTGCTATAGCATTATTATGCATTTCATTTCGTATAAGTTATATTATTAGCTTTTATATCTTTTTGGTATATGGTTTGCGGTTTTGCTGTTTGCAGATGTCGACTTCGAGCGATAACTCTGTTGCTGCTCCTGCTCCACCGTCTCCTGCTAGACGTCGTGCTAATCAACCGGAGATCGATGATCCTGTTCATTACTATTTTTCTACCATTACTCATATGAACCGGGCTTATAATGAGGTGACACGTATTAACGCCCTTAGTGATTGTTTGCGCACCTTGCCACATAATGAAGTTATGGACGAGATCCGTGCCGACATGCGTAACTTTGTCACTTTCAAGCATAGGGTTGAGGATGCGAACCGCAAGCGTGATCGGGAAGTTAATGCTAAGTTCGAGGCTCTCGAGAGCACTGTTCGTGTGTTGAAGGAAGAGTTGGATGTTGTGAAAGGGAAGTTGCGTAAGTATGAGGATCCTGCTGAGACTCATGCTGGACCAGCTTATCACACCCGCTCTAAGCGAATGTGATGTGATTATTCATATTGATTATCTATTTCATCAGACTTAATGTCCTTTTTATACATACATTTTGGGTTATGTACGGCGTTTTGCCGAGGATTTTATTAAGATTTTGTTATGGGATATTTTTCATTATGTATGGATGGTTATTTTTATGACATCTATTATCATTATCATGTTTTATTTCTGATGTTGTGGCTCTTGGCATGTTATATTATGCGTAATATATGTTCATGTATGTTAGGTGCTATGTATGTTGTATGATGTTATCATAAAATATGTATGCATGTGATGGTTATTTCTATAACAATCATAACTGTCATGTTATTACTCATAGTGTTAGTTGACTAATATCTTAATGGTTAGTCTTTTCGTGTTTTGATCTATTCCTTTATGACACTAGTATTATTCTTGGTACTAACGGATGTGTTATTCTATTTTGAAGATCATGCCTCCAAGAGAGTCCGCTGAAGCGCGTATGCAACGCCTGATCAATGAAGGAATTGCTGCTGCTATGGCAGCAAATGCTAATGTTAACGCCAATGCGAACAACAACGTGGGATGCTCCCACAAAACTTTTATGGCTGGTCGACCTCAAGAATTCAGTGGTACGGAAGGACCAATAGGGCTTACTCGTTGGTTCGAGAAAATCGAATCTATTTTCAGGGTCAGTCGGGTCCGTGAAGAGGACAAAGTTAGTTTCGCTAGTTGCACTCTCAAGGATAGTGCCTTGACATGGTGGAACAATCTGGTTAGTAGTTTGGGAAGCGATGTAGCTTATGGTTTGGCCTGGAATGATTTTAAGGAAAGATTGATCACCCGCTATAGACCACGGGGTGAGCTTAAGAAGCTAGAGGTTGAGCTCAAGAAATTTGAAAATGCATGGCACCGAGTTAGATGCCTATGAACGAAGGTTTTTCGAGTTAACTTTGCTGTGTCCTAGGGTTTATGCGGATGAGGACCGCAAAATTGAGGCTTACATTGATGGTTTGTCCGAGAAGATTGAACACGGGGTTGAGTCCAGTGAACCCCAGACTATTGAGGCAGCTATGTCTATGGCCCACAAACTTAATGACAAGGTGTTGAGAAGAAGCAAGACTACAGTTGTTGAAAGTAGTGAGGAGGTTGTCAAGAAGGCTGATAATGGGAAACGAAAGTGGGATAACAACCGCAATCAAAACCAAAATCAGCAGAAGAAACAGGATACCTCAGGTGCTAACAACAGAAATCAGCGTGTGTGTCCTCGTTGCTATAAAGTTCATGATGGTTACTGCACAGTTACTTGTAAGAGGTGCTCTAAGCAAGGGCACATTGCTAAAGATTGTACAGTGCTTTTGCCGGGGTCTGCTACTCCCGCGACTGGTGGTAATAATAATAATGTTGGTAATAGAGGTGGTAACGGTAACGGTAATGGGAAATCGAATAATGGAGGTAATCCAAGGGTTTGTTATGAGTGTGGGAAGCCGGGGCATTTTCGAGATGCTTGTCCCAACAAGAAGACTGCAGAGACTGCACGCGGCCGAGCGTTCAACATTAATGCTAAGGATGCGGAGGAAGATCCTAAGCTTGTTACTGGTACGTTCTCAGTCGATGATTTATCAGTTTATGTGTTATTTGATTCAGGGGCTGATTTAAGTTTCGTGTCGAGTAAATTAAGTCCGAGAATCAAAACGCCGTTAGCTCTCTTAGACAATACTTATGTTGTTGAAGTAGCTAATGGTAAGGAACTTACTGCTAAGACTGTGCATCGTAAGTGTAACATTAATCTGGGTGGTAGGGATTTCGAGATAGATTTGATACCGATTGAACTTGGCAGTTTTGATATTGTTATTGGTATGGATTGGTTGTCCGCGAACCGTGCCGAGATCGTCTGTTATGATAAGGCTATTCGTATTACTGATGTGATTGGAGAGCCACTGATGGTCTTTGGAGATAAGAAATGCACACAGTTAAACCTTATTAGCTGTATGAAAGTTCGTAAACATCTTCGCAAAGGCTGTCATGCTATTCTTGCTCATGTTGTTGATCCTAGTAAGGAAGTAATGAACGTTGATGACGTTCATATTGTTAGGGATTTTCCCGAGGTGTTTCCCGATGACTTACCTGGCCTTCCGCCGCAACGCGCGGTAGAATTTCAAATTGATCTTGTTCCTGGCGCTGCTCCTGTAGCACGTGCTCCTTATCGTCTTGCGCCTTCTGAACTTCAAGAATTGTCAAGTCAACTCCGTGAGTTGATAGACAAAGGTTTTATTCGTCCTAGTTCGTCCCCTTGGGGAGCTCCTGTTCTGTTTGTTAAGAAGAAGGATGGTTCTTTTCGTTTATGCATTGATTATCGTGAACTGAATAAGCTCACTGTTAAAAATCGTTATCCTCTTCCGAGAATTGATGATCTGTTCGATCAGCTTCAGGGTTCTTCTGTTTATTCAAAAATTGATCTTCGTTCTGGCTATCATCAGTTGCGTGTTAAAGAATCTGATGTTTCAAAAACTGCTTTTCGCACCCGTTACGGTCACTTTGAATTTCTTGTTATGCCGTTCGGATTGACAAATGCACCTGCTGTGTTCATGGACCTCATGAACCGTGTGTGTAGACCCTATCTGGACAAGTTCGTTATTGTTTTCATCGACGACATTCTTATCTATTCTAAGAGTGATGAAGAGCACGAAGAACACTTGAGGTTAGTGCTTGATTTGTTAAAGAAAGAAGAGTTGTACGCTAAGTTCTCTAAGTGTGCTTTTTGGTTAAGAGAAGTTCAGTTCCTTGGTCACATTGTTAGCAAACAAGGAATACAAGTTGATCCTGCTAAAATTGAGGCGATTGAAAAGTGGGAAACCCCGAAAACTCCTACTCAAATTCGTCAGTTCTTAGGATTGGCAGGTTACTATCGAAGGTTCATCCAGGATTTCTCTCGTATAGCGAAACCTCTGACTGCTTTAACGCATAAAGGGAAAAAGTATGAGTGGAAGGATGAACAGGAGAATGCTTTTCAGATTTTGAAGAAGAAACTGACTACCGCTCCGATATTGTCTTTACCGGAGGGTAATGATGATTTTGTTGTTTATTGTGACGCATCTCGACAAGGCTATGGTTGCGTTTTGATGCAACGAAAGAAGGTTATTGCGTACGCATCACGTCAGTTGAAGATTCACGAGCAGAACTATACAACTCATGATTTAGAGTTGGGGGCTGTTGTTTTTGCACTTAAGATTTGGAGACATTATTTGTATGGGGTCAAGAGTACTGTGTACACAGATCACAAAAGTCTTCAACATATCCTCGATCAGAAACAGTTGAACATGAGACAACGAAGATGGATTGAGACGTTGAATGATTACGATTGTGACCTTTTGTATCACCCGGGTAAGGCCAATGTTGTGGCTGATGCATTGAGTCGTAAAGAAAGGACTGAACCTCGCAGGGTTAGGGCCTTGAATATGACAGTTAGATCAAACCTCGCAAGGCAGATTCTTGAGGCACAACAAGAAGCCTTAAAGGAAGAGAATTTTGTGAAAGAAAACGTAAGAGGTATGGCTAAGAAATTTGAGATTCGAGCAGATGGTACTAGGTACTTTGTAGGACGTCTTTGGGTTCCGAAGTTTGGTGAACTGCGACAACTTGTTTTGGATGAGGCTCATAAGTCTAGGTACTCTATTCATCCTGGTTCAGGGAAGATGTACCATGATCTTAAGGAGCTGTATTGGTGGCCAAATTTGAAAGGTGATGTGGCTACGTATGTGGCTAAGTGTTTGACCTGTTCTAAGGTCAAAGCTGAACATCAAAAACCGTCCGGATTGTTGGTACAACCAGAAATTCCCGAGTGGAAGTGGGAAGGTATCACTATGGATTTTATCACTAAGTTACCTAGAGTTTCGGGTGGCTACGATGCGATTTGGGTGATTGTAGATCGACTCACTAAGTCGGCTCACTTTTTGCCGATTAGGGAAACCGATTCCATGGAAAAACTCACCCGTTTGTATTTGAAAGAGATTGTTTCGAGGCATGGTGTTCCCGTTTCTATAATTTCCGACAGAGATAGTCGATTTGTATCGAGATTTTGGCAATCGTTGCAAGAAGCCTTGGGCACTAGATTGGATATGAGCACCGCTTATCATCCTCAAACGGATGGTCAAAGTGAGAGGACCATTCAGACATTAGAAGATATGTTGCGAGCTTGTGTGATTGATTTTGGGAATGGGTGGGATAAGTATTTGCCGTTAGCTGAGTTTTCTTATAACAACAGCTACCACGCAAGTATTAAAGCCGCACCGTTTGAAGCTTTGTACGGTAGGAAATGTAGGTCTCCTGTTTGTTGGAATGAGGTTGGGGATGCTCAACTTACAGGTCCAGAGATTATTCACGAGACTACTGAGAAGATTGTTCAAATTAAAGAAAGGTTGAGAACTGCTAGAAGTCGGCAAAAGAGTTATGCCGACAAAGGAAGGAAAGATGTTGAATTTCAAGTTGGTGATCGTGTTATGTTAAAAGTTTCGCCTTGGAAGGGTGTTATTCGTTTTGGTAAAAGAGGGAAGTTAAGTCCTCGTTTCGTGGGACCGTTTGAGATCATTGAAAGAGTTGGACCGGTGGCTTATCGTTTGAAGTTGCCACAAGAACTCAGTGCTGTTCACGATGTTTTCCATATTTCGAACTTAAAGAAGTGTTTGGCTGAATTTGATCAGACTATTCCTTTGGAGGAACTTCAGGTTGACAAGCAATTGCATTTTATTGAGGAGCCAGTTGAGATCATGGACCGAGAGGTTAAGACTCTTAAACAGAGCAAAATTCCTATTGTTCGGGTCCGATGGAACGCTAGACGCGGTCCCGAGTTCACTTGGGAGCGTGAAGACCAAATGAAGCAGAAGTATCCGCATTTGTTCTAAGATGCCGAGTCAACCCCTGCGCCTGCTTAAATTTCGGGACGAAATTTCCATAACGGGGAGGTACTGTCACGACCCTACTTTTTCCGTTATCTTTTTCCGTTAATTATTTAACGACCGTTAACTGTTAGTGTGCCACGTCATTTCCATGACCTATATTATTATTTTTGTAATAATATATATATAATAATTATTATGTGTTATGTGAATATATGTATTCATATTTTAAATTATACGTTTCTACGTTCCGCGGATTTCCATCCGGCGAATCTTTTCGGTTTTTAAACCAACGGTCGAGCTTTCGGGATTTTTAAATCCTAAATATTTTAAATATGATATTTTAAGGTCATATTATTAATAGGTGTATTTATATTTATTTTTCGTCGCGCGTTTGTTATCTTTCCGGATTTTTAATCGCGTAAGTGCGTTTTCGCGTTTCGGGCTTCGTTCGGGTTTTCGGGCCACAAGTAATTTAACATTAAGTGAGATGGACCAAGTGGGGCCCACCCCACTAAAGAATTCGGCTGAATCAATGGGAGGGAGTAATACTCCCTTGATTTTTCATTTTGAAATTATTTTACAATTCACCAAAATTACCAAAAACCTAATTCTATTATTTTTCTCTCAAACCCTCTCTTCCTCCCTCCTTTGTGCCGTCACCATCCACCACCATCATCACCATCATCATTTAAAATTGTAACTTGGATCAAGGAGTAATTAGTACGAGCGCGTTCCTCTCTTCGTCCTCTACGCGATCATATACTTTGATTCTTGATTAGGGTATAAACCCTAACCCTAGATCTTTTCATTTTTATTTATTTTTCTGTATTTTGATGTTATATGATTAGTATGATATGTATAAGTTGTTGTAATGTTGTTTGGATTCGTAGAATTACTCGTTTGTTCATGTTTTCGGTTTGTAAATTTTGGACAGCAGTTTGTGTCGTATATTCTGACCATATAACTGATATGAATGTTAAAATAAAGTACATAAATGAGTTCCTCTCATCAAGACATTAACTTTAGACTCCGGATTCATGTCGTTTCGATTCCCGGAGCCCTAGATACGCTTAATTTGGTTTTTGTTAAAGATTGAAAGGTGTTCTTGGCATGAACAAGGTTGGGTCCGACTTTGTGACCATCCTTGGTGTCTTTAGGGTGCCTCATTTGGTTAGGACTGATGGTGGGACGAATATTCATGTTCGGGTCACCTAAATCCGAGCCACGGTTCACCCGTTTTGCCCGAATTACTGTTTTGATTAAAATGATTTCCCAATTGAAGTCATGGCTGATATGCACGACTTAGGGACTGTTCTTGGAGTGTTCTTGAGTTCATAAATGTGTCGGGTGGTTTGAGTAGGTGAAGTTGCATATGTGGCTTGCCCGAAACCGACACCCGGGGCTCAAGATACGACCCGGCGAACTTTTAAACTTAAAACTTATGGTTAATGATTAAACTTATGATAAAATTTATGGAATTCATTATTAATTAATTACTTATGTTAAAGAAGTAATTATTTTATTTTAAGACTTTTAATATAATTATTTATTATATTATTTAATTATTAATTATAATTTAATTAACATTTTAATTAAACTTATGATTAATAACACTTTTAATTGTTAAAGGAAAATACTTATGATAAGTATTAAATTTAATTATGAGAAATTATTATAAGACTTATAATAAATATTAAATAATTATTTAATTATTATAAGACTTAATTATTATTTAATTATGACTTAATTATTAAATACTTATGATTTAATAATTTTAATTAGAAACTTATGATATGATTAATAATTCATTATTAATTAATAATACTTATGATATGATTTAAAATTTATTATAAATTAATAATATTTATATTATGATTGATATTTAATTAATTAATTAAATACTTATGTTATACTAATTATAACATTTCAACTTATATTAACTTTAATAATTCATTTTATTTAATTAAACTTATGTTAAGACATTATTATACACTTTTGACTTTAAATAACATTATAACCTATGTTATTATTATAACTTACACTTTTAAAATTAATGTTGACTATGTTTGACCAAGGTTGACTTTTGAGTTGACTTTCGGTTGACTTTGACTTTCAGTTGACTTCTGTTGACTTTCTAAATAAGGAAACTTTCCTAACTTCAAAACTTTCTAAAAATAGAACTTCCTAAAAATGGAAACTTTCCAAAAATAGAAACTTTCTAAAAATAGAAACTTTCCAAAAATAGAAACTTTCTAAAAATAGAAACTTTCCTAAAATAGAAAACTTTCCAAAAATGGAAACCTGCTAAAAATAGAAACTTTCTAAAAATAGAAAGTGTGTGTCCTTATGCTGTTCCAATCAAACCGATGCTTGTTGAGTAATGTTCTATGCCTACTTGCAACATGTACAATAGCTATCATACTAAGACTTGGCCTAAGTTAGTTATTTATTTCGACCTGCTTTATTTATAGGTCGGCGTTGTGATCTTTCTTGATCACTTTACTTTACGTGCTGTTCGCTTGTTTGTGAGATTTCTTCAGTTGCTATTTAAGGTGAGTTATAGTCCCGTTTTTACATACTTTTCAAAGTATATTTTTGGGATGTGATTACATGCAGATTTTTATTTACGTTTAGACACAAGTAACAGTTAAATTTAATTATTCATTGTGAGTTGGACAAAAATATTCCCTAGTCTGGTAACTGTAATCATTGGTTTCTACCGGTGAACGCGAATCCTACGGATAGATCTATCGGGTTTGACAACCCCATTTCGAGCTAGTCGCGCTAGCAATTTATAATCGGAATGTTTAGTACTTCGTAATTTGTTGTAGATACACTGTCCAAGTGTATATTTTTATTGTGTTTGGCAAGGGTAAATAAAGGGTTAAGTGGTTACCAGGTGGCTCATTGATAATGGAATAATGTTTAATGTTTTCTAACATTTTTAAATCTTGTGGTCTAAAGTTTACTTATTTATTTAAACCTATAATTCACTCAACCTTTGTGTTGACAGTTTACTTGCATGTTTTCACAGGTACTTGAGTTAATTGATGCTTCCGCTGTCGTTAGAAGAGTCTGCATGCATTTGGGCAGATTTTATGAAACAATTTATGAAACTTAAGTTTGCATTCTATTTTGGATAATTTAAATTATGGGTTTGTTGGCAATGTTTTGTGTCAACTTTTGGTTCTTTACTATGGTTGGTTGATTTAAACTACTTAATTTGGTTTGTTTCCTTTTTGGGGAACATTTTGAAATAAAAGAATGCAACTTTGATTATTTAATTCATTTAAGTCCGATCAAGCTATGGGACCAACTGACGGATCCGTTAAGTGTTTTGACGGGGTCGTCACACAAAACGGGTATCGCGATCTGAGATAATCGATAAGGGCACACCATTACGGGATACAACCTCTTTGATGTATAGTTGAGCGAGTCTCTGCATTGTATCCGTTTCCTTTATGGCTAAGAAGTGTGCAGATTTAGTAAGTCGGTTAACGATAACCCAGATGGTATCATAACCGCCTACTGTCTTCGGTAGCTTTGTGATGAAGTCCATCGTAATTGCTTCCCATTTCCATTGTGGGATTTTTGGTTGTTGAAGTAATCCAGATAGCCGCTGATGTTCAGCCTTAACCTTCGAACAAGTCAAACACCTCCCAACATAAGTTGCAACATCCTTCTTAAGATTTGGCCACCAATACTGAACCTTGAGATCGTGGTACATTTTACCGGCTCCTGGGTATCGAATATCTCTACTTGTGGGCTTCATCTAGTATAAGGCTCCGTAGATCTCCATAACTAGGTACCCAAATCCTTCCAGCAAAGCATCGGAGTCCAGTCTCCTTAACCTCAAATCGTGAAACAAGAATTTTCAAGTGTTCTTGAGAAATATTCTTCTCTTTGAGAGCCTCATCTTAGGCTACTCGAATCTGGCTATTGAGATTTGAATGAATGATGATGTTCAGAGCCCGAACACGAAGAGGTACCGTTATCTCCTTTCGACTCAGAGCGTCGGCAACAACATTGGCTTTTCCAGGATGGTAACGGAGTTTACAATCATAGTCGTTCAGCATCTCGATCCATCGACGTTGTCTCATATTCAGCTGCTTCTGGTCAAAGATGTGCTGGAGGCTTTTGTGATCGGTGAATATGGTACTCTTTGTCCCATAAAGATAGTATCTCCACAACTTCAAAGCGAAGACAACGGCTCCAAGTTCGAGATCATGGGTAGTGTAGTTTTGCTCGTGTATCTTCAGTTGACGAGAAGCATAAGCAATGACCTTCGTTCTTTGTATCAATACGCAACCAAAACCATTTTTTGAAGCATCGCAGTACATAACGAAGTCGTCACTGCCTTAAGGAAGTGACAAGATAGGTGCGGTGGTTAACTTCTGCTTCAGGGTTTGAAATGCTGATTCTTGTTCGTTCTCCCAAACGAACTTCTTCCCTTTGTGAGTCAGTGCGGTCAAAGGACGCGCAATCAACTAAAAACTTTCAATAAATCTCCGGTAATAACCGGCAAGGCCTAGAAATTGGCGGATGTGAGTTGGAGTAGTGGGTGTCTCCCACTTGCTGATAGCCTCGATCTTTGCGGGATCAACTTTGATACCTTGATCACTCACAATATAACCTAGAAATTGGACTTCCTTCAACCAAAATTCACACTTGGAGAATTTGGCATAAAGTTGCTCTTGTCTCAAGAGTTCAAGCATTAGTCGGAGATGTTGTTCATGTTCTTCTTCACTTCGGGAATAAATGAGGATATCATCTATGAAAACGATAACGAACTTATCCAGATATGGCTTGCATACTCGATTCATGAGATCCATAAAAATGGCAGGTGCGTTGGTTAAACTGAATGGCATCACTAGAAACTCATAGTGACCATAACGGGTTCTGAACGCAGTTTTCATCACATCACTCTCCTTCACCCTCAATTGGTGATAACCTGATCGCGAATCGATCTTGGAGTAAACGCTGGATCCTTGCAGCTGATTGAAAAGATCGTTAATTCTGGGAAGGAGATACCGATTCTTAATCGTCAACTTGTCCAGCTCACGATAATCGATACACATGCAGAATTATCCGTCCTTCTTCTTCACGAATAAAACAGGTGCACCCCAAGGTGATGAACTCGGTTGGATAAATCCACGATCTAGCAATTCCTGCAGTTGACTCTGCAACTCTTGTAGTTCGAAAGGTGCTAGTCGCTAAGGTGCGCGAGCTACGGGTGCAGCTCCCGGCACTAGATCGATCTGGAACTCCACCGCTCTCGGTGGCGGTAATCTAGGCAATTCTTCCGGAAAGACATCGGGAAATTCGTTCACAACTCGTACATCGTTCACACTCTTCACCTCGGCTTCTAACGTTTTCACATGTGCTAAAATAGTAAGACGTCCTTTCTTCATGATCTTTTTTGCTTTCATGCAACTAATGAGGTTCAGCTTCGAACTACATCTCTGTCTGTAAATAATCAGTGGCTCACCATCTCCGTGGGGTATACGAAGAGCTTTATCTCCATAGATAAAGTTGGCCCTCACTTTGGTCAACCAGTCCATGCCGACAATCACGTCAAAGCTTCCCAATTTGATGGGTATAAAGTCAATTGCGAAATCCACACCAGCTATGTTGATAATAGCTCCTCGGCTAATTTGGTCGACTTTCTCAAGTTTCCCATTGGATACCTCAACTAGCATACTCTCCTCTAAAGGAACTAACGACCAATCTGTCTTAGAGTTAAAGTGTCAACAAACATAGCTCCTATCGGCACCAGTATCAAATAGGACAGAAGCTGATAGATTGTTGATAGTGAATATACCTGTAACCAAGTCGGGGTTCTCACGGGCATCCCTTGCGTTTACATTGAAAGCTCTTCCACGCGGGGGTCCACCGTCCTTTCGCTTGTTGGGACACTCATTCCTGAAGTGGCCATGTTGTCCACACTCATAACACTTTCTTGGTCCATTGGAGTTGGTCGTCACAGCTGGGATGGAAATCTTGCAGTCCTTTCCAATACGCCCGGTCCTTTTGCACTTTTCACATACCACATTACAGTACCCTTTATGGTGCTTGTAGCACCTCTTGCACTGCGGTAGACTACCCTTGTAGTTGGGGATCAAGCTGGTGTTCGGGTTGGGGTTCCTTCTGTCATTATGCCTCTTAGCGGGGGTTTAATCATAGACTCTCCCCTTGTTGTTGTCCCATTTATGCTTCTCACTACTGGCTCCCGATTCGGATTTTGCCTTTTCCAATTCCTTGCTGATAATTTGGTTCATAAGGGTTTGCGCCATGCGCATAGCTGCCGGGACGTTGGGTGGATTAGAAGAGGTGACATTTCCTTGAATAGACTTGGGAAGTCCCCACAAGTATCACTCCATTCTCTTAAATTCCGGGGTAACCATCGTGGGACACATCAGCGCTAATTCCAGATACCTACGATTGTAACCATCAAGATCGTTTCCCACAACCTTCAACTCCCAGAAATCAGCCTCCATTTTCTGTATCTCTACTCTGGGGCAGCACTCTTCGATCAGGGCTCCCTTAAATTCTTCCCAAGGAGTGGCATAAGCCTCGTCAATACCCTTAGCTTGAGCCAGTGTGTTCCACCAGGTTAGGGCGCCGTCCGACAGCGTACAGGAGGCATACTTGGTTTTGTTCGTCTCTGAGCAGTTGCTTACACGGAACACAGCGTCTAATTTCTCAAACCACCTAGTCAGACCAACTGGCCCCTCAGTACCGCTAAAGTTGTGGGGCTTGCAGCTTTGAAACTCTTTGTATGTGCACCCGTTACGAATGGGCTGGTCAACTGGTGGAGCTTGTGTGTTGATTTTTGCAATAGCTGTGGCTACTCTTTCCGCAATCATTTCCTCGATTTGGGCTGCTGTGGGTGCTACTCGTCCGTTTGCCAGTGCTCTTCTAAATAGAAATTTTGACTTAAGTCAAAATCCAGCATTTAATAAATAATAATATAGTATATGGCAACCAACATGGAATCAACGCAACACACGTTAACTAAGTAATGCAACTAGATACAGATACCACAGAATCATCATACAGTAACGTAATTAGAACACCGCACAAAAGTAAACAACACTAAGTTCCATTCATTAATAACAAGTTGCATACATCCGCATAAGTTCGTACAGTACATGAGTAAAACATGAAATTACAACGAGATAACATAATGAATTCTACTACAATGCCCTATGGTGACGGTGGGTGAAGGATGTCCATAACGTGGGACATCTGGTCCTCGAGCTCAGTTACCCGAGCATGGAGGATCTCCACTTCCCTCGTCAGTTCCTCGACGGAGGGAGATGGTGGGGTAGGCGGTGCAGTCGGTACAGGTGATGCAGGTGGTGCAGATGGTTCACCACCAGAAGTAGATGGTGCGCAACGGTAAGCCTTACGCACGAATGGATCAGCAGGATAAGGCACAACCCGCTTACGGGCGGTGACCCTAGTCCTCAGTCCATGTGCACTAACGTATGGTCAACCTCCGATAATCCCTGGAATAACGATACCATCGACACGATACCGCTTCTTCGGTGGGGTAGAGGGTGGCTGTACGGGTGCCTCTTCAGGGTCCTCGTCGGAATCCTCGTCACTGGAATCGTCAGAGGATGAGTCGTCGAATGATGAGTCATCGAAAACAGCTGGAGGTGGCGGCGCTCGGCGGCCGGTAGTCATAATCCAGTATCTGAAAGGTGGGATCAATATGACACGTCTATCAGGAAGGCGTCGGCACCAATGGTTATGCTCATTACGGAATGGAACGTCCCCGTATTCTCCGGGAATCACAGCACCACTGAGATGGGGCTGTGGCTCCGGAGGTACTGGGATGAGTAGAGCTGGAATCTCCGGTGGATCCTCATGTCCGTCTGAGATAACCACTGGGTCGGGTACATGGCTGCTAGCTCCGGAGGACGAAGCACCAGGATCACTGGAGGGTGTCAACGACGGGATCTGAGAATCGGCAACAATGGCAGGCGAGGTGGCGGATGTGTCTGAGTCGCTCTCCAAAATGACAACGGGCGGGATATCCGACATCTGGACAATGAAAAATAACTTTTTCCGTGTCAGCAAGTCATAAAGCAAGCACGTATTAGGCACTACAGCAACCTAGGTTGTCTAAAACAGTATACAGCATGGCAATAATAACAACGTTAAACAGAAATAACATGTGAAAGCAGATAGTAATCATGCAATAGCGGAAATATGCATGCAGGAAGTTCGCATGGCAGTAAAGATAAACAATAGCATGCAATAATATCACGTAGCAGTAAAAGTAATCAGTAGCATGCAGTAAGTTTCGCAGAAACAAGTAAACTAGCAATTTGTAGATTAGTCCTATTAGTGAATCCTACTTGGTCCGGTCTAGACTCACTAATGCAACCTAATTCCCTACAACCAATGCTCTGACACCAAATGTGATGCCCCGTATAAAACCATCGTGTACAGATCATCAACAATAGGATCATTACAAGGTCAAACACTATATGTTGTTTGAAAACCATTTTGCATTTATAAAAAGACATAGCGTTTACAAAAGATAACGTGACACAAAGGTCGTTACAGAGTCATTATTTTGAAAATAACATAAACTACGAATGCAAAAGAAAATTTCCATGATTGATACATCTCTAAGTTATGTAGCGGATATCTAACACAGCAGGTCCTTAACAGCTAGTCTAACATCGGAAGCAACAAACCTCTAAACACCTGAGAAAACATGCTTAAAAACGTCAACAATAATGTTGGTGAGCTATAGTTTAAGTTGTAATAGTAATGTAAGATTGACAACGAGATTTCAATGTTTCAAAGTAGTAAGAAAAGTATATGTTTAACCGTGGGCACATGGTAACTAGACTTAACATAAATATAAATATCACCCCCTGAAAGTACACCTGGCGAGTGCGTATGTCCTCGAAGTATTAAACACCCGTTAAATGCTAGCGCGACTAGCCCGAGTGGGGATGTCAAACCCTATGGATCCATATCTAAGATTCGCGTCTACCGGTTCAAAAACCAATAGTTAAACGTTACCGTGCTAAGGGGAAAGTTTATGCCGTTATATAACCCACACATATGTAAAGTTTAAGTACTCGTGTCAAATAAGTAAAACATAAAAAGCGCATGTATTCTCAGTCCCAAAAATAGTATAAGTAAAAAGGGAAGCTATAACTCACTGTGAATAAGCAATACAAGTCGACACGAAAGTGTGCAAGTAGTAAGTCGGTTCGAAAGGTCGTCAACCTAAATCAAAGGTTACTAGGTCAGTAGGTTGTCTTTATAAGTTCTAATAGTGCATAAAATAAGTTTAAGTGTCATCATCATCATCATTCATCATCATAAAAACTAAGTAAGTTTGACAAGAATAGAGATCGAAACAATAGGCTGACTTCAGTCAGCTGTTACGACCTCTAAGTAATTCGAAAAGACGCGTAATCAGTGGATATGGCTCCGTATATGAGTCCCCTAGTTTCTGACCAATTTCCAGAACCAAACTCGTCTTCGTTTGACCGTGGCGACGGTTTAAGTGCGAGTAGGTCAGAAATTTCAGCACAACGTTACAAGGGCGTAGTGACTTTCAGAGGGCCATAAATCCTAAACCGTAACTCGGATTAAGACGAGGCCTAAACGTAAAATCATCTACTCGAACCGAAATAACTGAAAATAAACTTTACAGTAGCCCAGGTTACCGATCAGATCCCGAAAAACAGTAAACAAGTGCTCCGGTGGGGTTCTTAGTGCTTGATGCTCATCACGGTTCTCATCCTTGATGCTTGTAGCTTCAAGTGTACAACTCGTTGATGGTTTAGCATCACTTTTGACAAAGATTCTACCATCAATACTCAATATTTTAAGACCAAGTAACAACACAACTCATTTAAGAGTCTTAGATGGATGATGAACCAAGGTTACATCATATTCTTAGTCTTAACACAATTACAAGTTACATTTACAACTAAAGCTACAAACTTTACATCAATCAAACAAGTATGAACATAATCTAAGTCAAATGAGGTGATGGAACCCTAAGCTAGAGAGTTTGGATCCCTTTCACACAAGTTATAAGGTCACAAAGATAGAAAGCTTGAACCTTTAGTGTTCTTGAAGAACTTGAAGCATAAAGCTTAGATCTTTAAGTTATATGAAGACCATAAACACAAGTTTTGATCTTTATATCAAAATAATGAGATCATAAGTTAGAAAACTTAGATCCAACAAAAGATATGAAGATCCAGGCTAGAAAGCTTGCATCTTGATTGTTCTTGAAGATCTTGAAGCATAAAGCTTGGATCTTTAAGCTACATGAAGATTACAAACACAAGTTTGAATCTTTATAACAAAATAGCAAGATTAAAGTTAAAAAAAAAAGTGGGTGAAGATTCAAAGCTAGAAAGCTTGAATCTTCCATGTTCTTGAAGGATTCAAATCTAAGTTTGAATCTACAAGATGTAATCAAGATCAAAGCTAAAAAGCAAGACCTTTAAATGACGATGATGATGATTTCGTGTAAGATGAAGGAAGAAGAAGAAGAAAAATTCAAAATAAGTACATTTTTAGAGAGAAAAAGAACTAGAGAGAATTAGAGAGTGTGTGTGTGAAATACAAATGAGAGCAAGTGTTAAATGGGTGGAATAAGGGTGGTATTTATAGGTGAATGGGGTGAGGGTGGGGTGAGTTGGCCGAAAATTTGGAGGGGGACAAGGGGAACAAAAGTTTGCTTTTTGGTTAATGATTGTCTAAAGTTGTTGCTTATGTTAGGATCCCATGCAACATTAAGGATAATACTTGACATAAATGCTAGCATGTTCCCTCTAATAAATGGGCATTTGTCTTACTTATTATTAGGTCACTAGTAATTAATAAGTGGGCTAAATAAATGGGCTACTAGCTAGAGTAGGGTGGGCTTAAGTCCAACAAGGTAGAAAGTCCAACAAGACTAACTAGTAAGCATAATTAAATTACTACGCATAATTAAGCATCCAAAAACCCAAGTAATTATTATTATAAAATAATAATTAATATTTCGTAGTCATAATATTCCGATTACGACAAAAGTTAAACGTGTGCGCGGTTCGCAGTTTATTCAAAACGTCAAGTGACACTAACGGTCATAAAAGCTTCCGGTGAACAAGTTAAGTATCCTACGTACTCTAAGGCACGTTTTAATATATAAATGAAAGTAAACCATGTATTTAAAGATTCCAGAGTATAAAGTAGCACAGTACGCACAAATACGCAGTTTCGCTAAAATACAAGGCATAAAAGCAAGTCGAAAAAGTCGGGTCGTTACATCAAGCTTTCGTAACACGTTAACCAATCTTTTGTACATGTAAAAAACTTTGTATGAACATGTAACTATTAGAAATTGTATCCGCACATATGTGCGCACTAATCCTGTAAATTTCTATCGCTCAGTTACTTTGCTCTTATATTTGTATGTTAACAACTATAACGATTTACAAAAGCAGATTATAATAAGGTCCAATTCAGCAATTAAAAGATTTGTATAATTTAAAAGGTTTGAGTTAGATTCACACAAAAAAAAAAAAAAAAATACTTTTGGGGCAACAAATTCAAACCATTAGCCCAAGAAGCAACCAAAGTACAGACCTAAGCATCGTTTCACATATGGAACCACTCAAGGGTAACTAGGTCTTTAGACCTAACGAGACATAGAAACCGCATCCTCCTTTACCTAACTCATTTATGAAATTTTTTGAAATCTATCGTTCACTTCTCTCATCTTTTTTATTCAAACGCTAACAGGTAAAACACTTCTTTTTATCTACCTCTATGCGATTTATTTAAGTATAGCATTATACCTAAACTTACTCCGCAAAAATTGTTGCAATCTTTTCTAATCAATATCATCCGTTGTTGTTTTGTGTTACTAGACCTAATCGTTTGTTATGTGTTCTTACATACTCAGCAATTAATTTTATTATATGTTGTACCTTTTGCTATTTTATATTGATATTTCATCCAACATAAATTATAAAACTCCAACTTGAAGTTACCAAATTGCTATACTAAACAACTATTGAGCTGTTAGACCTAATCGACAATAATCAACTGTAATTGACGACAATTCTTATGTGAACCATCATGCATGTCCAAAATTTGTACTAATACTGGTAATCGTTAGCCATCTATCGTTGTTGTTCTTTATCAGTTCAGGCAATTGACGAAAGGATACGATTTTATTGTTATTATTTACAAACATCATCGATTATCTATTATTAATATGAAAATGAAGCCTCTATTTATGTTCAATATATTTTTATTAGAATTTCAGAAATCTTTATGTAGTGGAAATGAATAACATAGCATCATAAAAAATAATTTTTCGTGGTTGATTTGGTAACCTTTGAATACTAATCAATCCGTTTCTGACTTACAGATACATAACAAAAAAATGTCATCAAAAGGTAATCATGATATGCCTGGCACATGGTTTTAACCAATCGACGTCGACGCGCTAATTGAACCTAAGACTGAAGATGACGACGACATATACCCTAACCCATCACTAAATCACAATGGAAAATACTGTGATGTCTCCACTAACGGTGTACACATATATGTTGACTTTTCAATCCCAAAAGCACACATTTGGGTACGAATCGAACCTATAGCTAATTTATTAACTTAACCAAGTACATTTAT
The DNA here is from genome assembly GCF_046630445.1 of Rutidosis leptorrhynchoides. Taxonomy (NCBI): domain Eukaryota; kingdom Viridiplantae; phylum Streptophyta; class Magnoliopsida; order Asterales; family Asteraceae; genus Rutidosis; species Rutidosis leptorrhynchoides. The sequence continues at coordinate 475,937,702 of NC_092333.1, read as the reverse complement.
CCGATATGTAATATAAACTGCCACATACACTTAATTTATAACTTCAGGTTCTAAACGTACATTTTCTGTTTTGGCACAGCGCCTGCCAGAAGAATTTAATAAAATCCGAGAACTCGGAGCTGGAACAAAAGTGCGTTGTATTGATATGTATGGAGACGCTTGGACATGGAAACTGATTAACGAGGTCACCAAAGGGAGGAAAAAATTGGATGTATCTGCTGGCTGGGGCACTTATTTGAAAGCCCATGGATTAAAGGAAGATGACGACTGCATGTTCGCTTATACACTTGGTGAACGTGAGTTCCAAGAGCTATAGGTGAAGCAAATTTTTTGTTAAATAGTTGCCCTTTAGCTTTACATTTTTAAAAATAATGTAATTAACTTCTAATGCTTGACGTATGTTATTAACTCAGTATGTAATGATGTGTTATTATTGTGATTAAAAAATGTCCTACTAATCAATTTGCAAAATAAAAAGTTCACTGTAATCGAAAACCCACTATCTTTTCACAGACCCGGTGCAACGCAACTACGCAAGGGTTACTACACTGGTTGTCCACTGTGAGTAAAATTTTAGAATGTACCAAGTAATTTTCTATTTTCATAATTAAAAAGAAATAAAGAGTTAGTTCTTTTATAACTTTATTATACACACGTAAAACAAAATATAAGTAAAAAGTAAAAAAATAAATTCAAAATAAATAAAAAGTATAGTATAATTAAAAAAAATTTAAACGATGTGTTTTTATCTGCAGACAACAAAGTTGAGAATGAAAGAGTATAAGTTTATAATGTATTGTAATTAAGCTTAACGCCTTGCTCCCAAATTTTATCTCAAAAAACACAAATAATAAAAAATAAAGAAAAGGGAAATAGATGGGAAGAAAGTGGATTATTTCGATTTGGAAAGAAAAATGGAATGAAAACTACACCAAATTAGACTTCCATTTTCTTCCTTTTCTTCCTTTTCTTTCCAAACTAAAACTCAGTAACACCATTACTTTTTATTTTCTCTCCGCTTCCTTTATCTTCTTTTCAAAATAAAACTTGAAAAAGTTATTCTTCTACTAATTACTCTGTAATTGATAAGGGAGTGTGAGAAACATATCATGATACAAAGTATAAGGGGTATAAGTGTAATTAACAAAACACATGATATGAGTAAGGATTTAACATGCGGTAACATATACAAATTCTTAATATTCGCGACCCGTTCGTAAAAAAATACCCGTCTAGGTCCATTTATCCGTTGGGACCGGTTTAACCGTCACCAGATAATTATTTTGCCCGTGCCCGTGTCTGTGCCTGTGACCCGTAAATACCAACGACCCGCAGGTTTTAAACATATCATATTAACTAATTCTTTCCCATGATACCGAACACCATCATGTAAACCCGCAAATAATAACGGATTTACATTACAAATATAAGCAAACTAATGTGTAATTATATATATATACATACATGTATATATATATATATATATATATACATGTACATGTTAACTAGTATGCCCCTCGAGTTTTCTCAAACAGGTATAGCGGACTTACGGGTCGAATTTTACCCCTCGTAAGTAATATATAGTCATCACCCGTTTGCGAATTGTCAACATGTACAAAATTTATCTGACTTATACCATGGGTAAACATGTTTGAATTTACCAGCCCATTTTTTTCTGCTTATTGTCGTCCCTGAATCTCTTAAGTGGTAATTATTTTATAAAGCAACTATTTTATAAATCATGGAAATAGAATTTGGCTAGAGTTAATACAACAATAATATATTTTTCTAATGTATGGTAAGATACTCGATTTAATAGTCCACTGATAAAAAGTAGTCCGTTGACAAAAAAATATAAAATTTAAGAACTTTCATCATTATAATGTAATTTTTTATTTAATTTACAGTTTTATGCACAACTTTTACAAACATATTGTTTAACATGCATAAAGTAAGACCACAAAATAACTTTACCTTTTATACATTTTTTTTTTTTTTTTGAAAGGCAAACTCACACACCCACCTAAATCTAACTCGAATATATACACCACGAATTGTCCTAAGCAGGACTCAAACCCTCAACCTCAAGGTTGTAAGGGTGACCTCGATACCGCCAAGCCATTGGCTCTTTGGTACCTTTTATACATTTATTGAAATAAACTATTAATTTGATACATCATAAAACATAAAATCGGAGTATTAAATAGATGAGAAAGTAATAAGTATCAAGTATCAAATACATATATACATATATATAGATAAGAATTTGACAAGAAGAACCATTGTTCACTTTCACTTTGTCTTTTTCTCCACTTGTTAGCTATCTTGTACAACATTTTTTGGTGTTATTCTCATTCAATTCAATTTCATGCCCGAGACTATACTGTAGCAATTACTAAATAGTCTTTAAGGGTAAGCGGTTTTCTAGGTTCGCCAAACTTTATAAACAACAAAAATCTAATATCATCGGCTAGAGGACAATAAGTATTCAAGATAGAATTCTAAGAAATATCTTATTTATTTTAGTAACACGTGCATTAAAAATTATGTTTACAATTTAAGTTTTACTCAAAGAAGCTAATGTAATTCTAGAAACCATATAATAAGTTTCAAAAAGAATGTCCTATCTTAAAAATAGATAATCTCTTATAATTCTTTAGTTGTATAATTTTTACAGTCTAACCTTTCCAACAAGGCTTCTACCTATTATAAAAACAAAGAAATGGAGGAGATGAAATAAAAAACTTTCTATTATGAAAGTACTAAAGTATATCTTGCAAACTTATATTAAGTGTCTATTTATTGTAATAGAACTATAAATCAAGTATATATATATATATATAAATAAAAAGAGGTATATTTATCGTTCTATCACTTTTGATATACCGTTCTTTCATTTGTGAAACACAAGCTACATTATCTTCATTTAGCAGTTGATAATGTCAGAATTGGTGTTGGACTTTTCTCATGGTTTAGTCCGCGTGAATCAGTAATGGGATGTGTCGGTGATCTCAACCAAATACAAGCCGAGTAACTTGATATAATGCAATAACTTCGGAATGATTTGACGATGTTGCAACAAGTGTTTGTTTTTAAAATACCATGAAATTGTCGTACCGCCATTAAGGAATATATATCCAGTTTGAGATTAAGCTTTATACTGATCAGATAAATAATTAACCTACATCTACATAATCAATCAAATCTTATTTTTGATCGTTAGAATAAAATAATCCAAAATCAGTAGTTCCTCGAAGGTATCGAAAGTGTGTTTAATCTCATTCTAGTGCCTTCTAGTTGGAGCTGCGCTAAATCTTGCTAATAAATTATTGCAAAGGAAATGTAAGATCTCGTACAATTAGTAAGATACATAAGAACACCAGTTGCACTAAGATGGTACTTCCAGATCAAGAATATCTTCATTTTCTTATAATGAGTGACCTAACACCCATATGGGTGCCTAATGGTCTTGCCTAGTCCATATTAAAACGTTTCAAAATCTTTTCGGTATAGTTGTTTGATGTAAAGTAAACCATTAGGCATATACTCAATATATAAACCAAGACAATACTTGGTTTTTTCGAGATTTTTTTGTTTCAAAGTCATTCTTTAAAACATGAATAACTTCATGGATCTCTTTATTTATTTGTATAATGTTAAGATCGTACATAAACAGCTATGATCATATATCAAGATGTTGTTTTCTTAATGAAAACACATGGGCAAATAAGATTATTTGTATACCCTTTGTTAAAACACTAGATTAGCATGAATTCGTGATTATGCTAAGGTTATGATGAATATTAGGATGAATATATGTATGCGTATATACTGTATATCTATATGTCTGAATGTATGTGTATGAGTTATAATGATGAAGATGAAACTGATTTGATACACAGCTATTAATCAGAATTCATCAAGTGTGAGGATTACAAAGTGAGAGGATTTGGCTAACTAGGTGAAAGTGATGGTGTAATTGTAGGTGACAAAATGAGGGGAAAGTTTGTTTAACAAAGTGAGGGAAAAGTTTGTTTAACAAAGTGAGGAGATGGTATTTTTATCATCTCTCTTACGTCACAACATACATACTAAATTTGAGTCCTAACATTCTCCCTTGATGTGTGTTGTCGGAGAATATCTTTGTGATCTTGAACTATAGGAAAATCTTTGAAGTCTTGAACTCTCAGCCTTGGAATAAGCGTAGTTGTTTACTTGAAATGGGGAAACTTCTTCTTTTTGAAAATTCTTCGTTGGTGGCTATTGATGTGGTTGTTGGCTATAACTTGATCACAATGCACACCATGTTCTGGTTCTAATGTTTTTCTCTCCCTTGGTGTACATTGATCATATATGTCTTTATTAAATTGAGAGGGGTAAAGAAAGATCATGTTTGATGATTTCTTTAGCTCCCCCATGAACGATGAATCATCTCGCCCCGCTCAGTCGGACACAAGGAGTGAGAAGATTTGTTATTGGAGATTTGATGTGGAAGTTTGAGTGGTAAGTATCCCGATTTGCTTTGTCATTATTTTTAGTTTACAATTTTAAGGTACGATCAATGTGATTAACTAACCTTGCATTCCATCGAGGTTGAAATATTGGTTTTAAAGTGTCTTGATTTAACCAGATTCACGAATTGTGGCTTATTGTTAGTGGAGTTCATGTGGACTATTGTGAGTTGTTATTGGATTCGGTGCTACAGCAAGTCATCAAACCAAAAGATCCTACATATATTCCGTGTGAAAGATTCTTTTGTCTTATGATTGATTATGCACTAAGTGTTTGCAGGAACAATAATATACCGGTTCCCAACATGGTTGGTCATCCGATCTACAATATTCAAGAGGTTAAGATCCTTCGACCTAAGATTCCCAACATTGTTAACACCAGAGTCATCCATGCCCATTTACTCAACCTAGTACCTGTTGTTGATGAACATATTAGATAATATTATACAGAGAAAGGAGTAGTTCCTTAATATTATCCGGTAACCAACAAACAAGGATGCACACTTTGTACAGTATTTAGCTTGAAGTGATATAAATAATATCAAATTCATCCAGCATCCTTGTTGTTGTACCTAATAAACAAAAATATTAAATAAAAGATAATAAATCTCTCGGTTCAGAGGAATTGTGTTACGTGATCATATAAGAAAATTACAAAATTTGATAATTTTAATCCAAAGAACTAGGATCAAATAATTACTTATATACTCATGTTCTCATTTTATATATTCGTGAGAACATTTTCATGAGAATGTTACCATACTTTCGTGTTTGATCAATCAACTAAACAAATGGTCATGAAAGGACTAACGATTTACAAATATTGGGTAATGTCATGTTCATTTAAATACCAACTTAGTAGCAAAGAAATAGAAAATATTGTTGGATTTTTTAGATTTTCGTGTTGTGTAAAATATTTAATAGCCGGATATATTACTGAATCGTGGTATCACTTACTGAAAGTAATTATTCGACCATAATTTCATGGGTTACACGAATATCACTTTGGGATATGACAGAGATGATGTTCTTGTTTTTGGCTGAAAACAAGAACCCTTTGCAGAAGAGTATTTAGGGTTTTTATTGTGTATCTCCTCTCATGAATAATCATCTATGTATTTATAGGCACCCATAATTATAGAAGAAGATTTATTCGATTCAATTGGTCAATTGACTCTCCATAGATATCTCCTATAATATTCTTTATGGTTAAGATAATAATATTTAGCATTAATAAGAATAATCTTTTCCTTAAAAAAAATTATTCTATACATAAGATAATAATCTTTTCTATAAATAAGAATTATCATTTCCATATTTACTAAAACTTAAACAGCAAGCTAAAACTAACTTAGACAGCAGGCTATAACTCAACTTGGACAACACTACAAGAAAACTGACTTTAAAAGGACCCCTTCTCTGGGACCCCGCTGAAAAAGCATCCTAAAAACCATAAATTGGGACGGGGCAATTCTGGGGGTCCCATTAGATATATACAAAAGTAGTGGTGTCCTAAAATGCGTTACGCTTATAAAGTGGGGTCCTAAAACGTTATAGAATAGGACACATGATTTTTGGGTCGTATTATTAGATACGCTTATAATCTTGGTCCTAAATAGTTGTTTAATATGACACATTATTTGTTGAGGTCCTATTATTCTATATTTTTATAGGACAGTTAGAAGGTGAGTCACACTATGCTATGATTGTATAAACTGGTGTAATAAAATCTATATAATAGGACACATAACTTTTTGGTCATATTATCATAGAACACTTGAGTCATTCATTTGATACACATGTTCATAATAATAGGACGATCGGGTATTTAAGGTCCTGATTATCATAGGACCCTTAAATTATGGTTGCATAAAAATGGACTTATTAGGACATTATCTTGTTGGCGTCTCATAATGAGTGACCAACAAGATAATAAGGTCATAACAATAGGACGCTTAGGTATTTAAGGTACTAAGGATCATAGGACCCTTAAAATGTGGTTGCATAAAAATGGACTTCTTCGGACATTATCTTGTTGGTGTCGCATAATAAGTGACCACCAAGATAATAAGGTCATAACAATAGGACGCTTTGGTATTTAAGGTCCTAATTATCATAGGACCCTTAAATTGTGGTTGCATAAAAATGGACTTATTAGGACATTATCTTGTTGGTATCTCATAATGAGTGACGAACAAGATATAAGGTCAGAACAATAGGACGCTTGGGTATCTAAGGTCCTAATTATCATAGGACCCTTTTGTCAAAATAGGACTTTCAACTGGGAACCATGGTTGGGCCATATTTAATGATTTCATTTTTTTATTTTTTTGCCCCAAACAACATGGCTCAAAAATATGATCATCGATCAATAGTTAAAGCATTGTTATCTTTTTTTATTTACTCAGTACTTTTCAAACCTAGCTAACTCAAGTCTCAAACCATGGCTGCTCATTCGTCGTACTCTTCAAACAACACGAATCCAATCCCAGGAAGAAAATATTGTGATTGTGGGCATCGAGTATATGATGGAATTGCATGGACTCAAGCAAACCCAGGAAGAAGATTCGTCGTGTGTCCAATATTTGTAAGTGCTCAAGTTGCCCTAATTTTAAGTTTTTTATTTGTTTCCCAATTGATTGTTTCTTTTGCAGAATAAACAGAGAAAGTGTAAATTTTTTATGTTTCTTGATGATGATGAGCTTCCAAACCAACATTACAAAGATCTGCTATACAAAATGTATTTGGAAACTAAGAAATTGGACCCTCGAATTCATGATAATGAAGATTCGAAACTCACAGAAGACTTAGCTATTTTCAAGACAAAGCTGGAAGTTTATGATAAGTTGTTTTTAGCTATGATAGCACTTGTGGCTGTCTTATGTGTTGTAGTTGCTACTTTGATAGTTAAATGAATGTATGTAACTGTTCTTGCTATTTTGGTGTGATGTTATGAATGATGTTAGTTAATGATGTAATTAATGATGTTTCATTCATAATGAAAGTGTTTTGGCTTCAGATTATGTGTTTAATAACTACCATAAGTTTTATCCCAAAGGGTTTAATAACTACAGAATGTTTGGACTGTGCGATGCCGCAGTTTTTTGGATGATGGTTATTACAAATCCAGTTTGTGTAAAGTTACTTCTTAACTCGTATTTGGTATACAAAAATGTGAAAGGTTCATTGTTAGACTCTTCCATTCAAAGTGTGTTGGACGACGCTTTTAATACCGTTACACAAACCTCCTGCCTACACCAACTTTGAGCCTCAAATTTTGCTTTGTTAAGCTATTTAGGAAAATGGTAGTGTACAGTTTAGTATTAAAGTCAGCGTAATACTACAAAATATCCTCAAGAGTAGTCAAGTACAAAATATGCCTACTTACTGCTTAACCCACCAAAACATGAAATTGTTCTACCACATACATACAAATTACAACAACTAAACACAAGCACATGGTTCTTAGTTTATATCATAAACAACTTAAACATCTGAATTGTTTGAATCATCTTCATTGTTGTAAACATGAAGGAGATAGAAAGCATGCTCATTGATTACATAACTGAACAAACATTGATCACCGGCTTTTAGTCCATTATCTTTCCGAAACTGTGGAAATCCAGTTGACACGCACAAGTTAGGCTTCTTCTTCCCAATCTCCTTACACAAAAGCCATCTCCATCAATCTCCATTCTGGTTAAAGCAATTGACGCGATTGCCACTTTCAAGGCCAGGTAGTACAATAACTTCCTCCGGAAGACTCTAAAAAAAATGTATTACATTACATGTATAAATAAAAGAGAATGAAAATAGTTGTAGTGTGAATAAATTTGTATTAACAAAAAGCATCTAAAAACAATAAACACAATTAATAATACATACTAATCAAAATAAGAGAACATTTAATAAATATATAATAAGTTGAGATAAGTAACGTACCCAAACTTGGCCACCGCAAATTTTGTGATCAAAAACATGAAAAGGATGATCATGATCTGGCTGCACGGGAATCTCTCCAAGATTAGGTGGCTGACCAACATAGACATCGTTCATCTGGTTATCACCTTCATCATACACTTCTTCATTTGAACTGTCATCAATCTCAATGATTTAAATTTTGCTTGGACCACACTCATTAGGTTGAACAGGATTGTTTAAACATGGTTTTTGCCATTCAACAGCTTCATCAATATGATTCAGCATCCCATACAATAAATGACCTTTCTCACTACCATGTTGATTATAAAGCACAAGCTGTAGATTAAGATCATCGATTGCATAAAAAATCATACAATCACATTGATACATTTGAAGCTCCTTAACCACCGATTCCCAATCTGACCATATAAGACACTCATCTTCATCCACAAGTATGCCACATTTTTTTATACCATCCTTGAAAATGAATGGTAATCTTATCTTTGGGCCGTGACCTCCCACAAAATGCTCTTATCCATACTTCTGGCAGTGTCTATATAAAATAATATTTAAATTAATGAAACTGAATTAAATTAAAAAATTCTTAAGTTAATAATAATAAATGTAATTTAAAATTGTGGTATTATTGAAGAAACACCATACCATTGTTGCATCAGTAGGATTGGCGTAAAAAACTCATGAACGAAGGGAATCGCCTGTATGGTTGTGTGTCAAAGACTGTACTCTGAATTTTAGTCATAGGACCACTTTGTTTGGAAGGGTTGAAAAAATTCCTTGGAGCCATATCTGGACCACAGATGACCAAATCATAATTTCCTTTGTCCATGACAGTGAAACAAAGGATATCACCCTTTTTAAACTTAAGATCTGTGATGATCATACTCCACCCTGTGCTTAGCCACAATTATCGATCCTCATTGCATCGAAAACCAACTTCAGAAGCATAACCCTGTAGAGTGTGTATCTAAATGTTATGCCTAGGCTTCATGAGCTCATAATAATGTCTGAACCAATGATATGGCAGTTGCTGTCATAAACAAAACAAAACAATATGATTATAAATCTTATAATTCATAAGCTCGATAAGAATATAAGTTTATAACTATTACTACTATTGATGAAAAACCAATACCACCTCATTTTCATCTGCCTCGAGTGTTATATGGATGAACGAAGGAGAAATCGCCTTATCCATGCTTAAGTACATGATGAATCTGTTATGTATGAAAAGCTAAAAACAATATATATCAAATATTATGATATTGATACATGCATGTACTTAGAAATGTCCATGTATAAAGAGTGTGGATGGATCAAATACTCAACAAAAACGACTATTTCTAAAACATATTAACCTAATTAGTTTGTACACACTATAAAATGCTAAATCTTACTAATGTATTCTCAGAATCTATTTATATACTTAAACTAACGTCTGTAACTCAAGAACTCGGAATCTATTTATATACTTAAACTAATTTCTATTGACAGCAGTTAATCTATTTATGCATATACTTTGAGACTGAATACATGCAAGATCAATTCTATTTAAAAAAAACTTAATGTCCAATATACCTACAAATAGTCGATTTCACCAAAATATGTATTCTTTTTAAAACTGTTCATGTAAAAACCTTAAACATGGAATCTAATCAACAATATAAACAATTATATAAACCTATTCACGTAATCATAACCCGATCAATAAAATAATTAATTTTATGAAGGAAAAATTTCTTCAAGATTATATAAAACCTAACCTGTTACTGAAGTGTCTGGTAACTCGAGGATGAAGAGATCGGTTGAAAATGAAGATGCCTTCCAAAATCGGTTGAATACGAAGATCCTTGAACCGATGATTTTCTTTTTCTAGTGTAAAATATGAAAGAGATTGTGAAATATTTTGAAAGGAATTTGAAAAAGTGGGAAATATTTTGCTTGAGAACCTTTTCACATCAGTCATCTGTACATACTCCCATATTAATTTAAACTTTACCACCTCATACTATTAATTGGTATTAGGTACTCGATCAGTATAATTTTAGGTATTTTAATTTAATGAATGATGCTAGTTAATGATTTAATTAATGATGTTTCATTCATAATGAAAGTGTTTTGGCTTCAAATTATGTGTTTAATTGTTGACAACAAGATGTAGGCGGGTCACGCGCTTCGCGGCTAAGAAATGTTTGCAAGTGTTTCAATGGGTATTCATTATGCATTCACCTTTCATGGGAGAGCATTGTATGTTCCAAAAGTTACCATCATTCATCGATGGCCGTATGATAAAGTTCAATTACATGACAAACTATTCCACAATTATAAAGCTACCATAAGTTTTATCCTAAAGTGTTTAATAATTACATAACCATCAAAATACAAAAGATACCAAATCAAAATAAATCATTCAACAGGGTGAGTTCCATCTAGGATCATGAAAAACCTCAGATCATCGCGACCGAACCCAATCAGACACCTGTGTTCTGGATAGTAGCCATTTGTTTTCACAAACTTACACCAGCCTCCAGAAATGAACAATTTCTTCCTTCTTACACCTTTTGGCCTGCTTCAACCCCCATATATGAGTTTTTTCGTTGAGATCGAGACATTCATATTTGCAATCTGCCTTTAGTTCTGGGATATCATTAAACTCCTTAGGCAGCCTCTAAATCACATTGACATTATTTTTGTTAAACAATTTATAATTATTTGTCAATAATATGGATATAAAAAAAACTGAATTTGTCAAATAGTGGATCAAAAAGCAGTGTGTGAAAATCACTTCCCCTTTTCAGCAGTACATTAGTCAAATACTGATCATTGACCCTCATGTTTGCAACGCATTGAGATCAGACCATAGAGATTATAGTTATTTCTCTCAGGAACAAGCAGAGTAAAAACATTTGTCGCTTTCAAAATGCTTGTTGCCAGAGAGAAAAAACTCTAATGTCTATGGTTAGTGAGCCTCTAAGTCACCCAAACATTTGTCACTTTCACTGATGACTACAACATCTGGACTATCATCGGACACTTCAGTTTCATTTAAAGGGCTTTTGCGATAAATTGAAGAAGTATGCGAACATATCATTGTTTCCTTAAAAGATGCAAACAAACAGATGCATATATGTGTATAGTTGTAAATTGATTACACCTGCAAACAAACAGATGCATATAAACCCTAAATTCATGATAGACCTCATGGCATTAATTACATCTGCATATATGTGTATAGTTGTAAATTGATTACACCTGCAAACAAACAGATGCATATAAACCCTAAATTCATAATAGACCTCATTGCATTAATCACACCTGCATATATGTGTATAGCTGTAAATTGATTACACCTGCAAATAAACAGATGCATATAAACCCTAATGTGCAAATAAAGAACATAAATTCATGCAGATCCATTAATTGGTTCGTTTTAAAGTGTATTAAAAACAACGGAGTAAACCCTAAGAAAAATCGATCATGTTTTGATATCGATAAAACCTTATAAAGTGTATCGATAAGTTTAAAGAAAGGTAAATGCTGATCAAGAAGAAACAAAAACCTAATTTCGTCATGGAGGATTTGGTGGTTATTGAGAGCTTTCTTGTAAGTTTTCTTTTTTTATTAGAACTGTTAATTAAAAATATAATGAAAGTGTTTTTTTTAGGTTTCTTTTGAGCAAAAATGATATACTGTACACTAAAATATTTCAAATATAAAATAAAAAAACAAAACAACCCGCCAAAACATTAAGTCTTACATCACACGAGTATTTTTCCAAACAAATAAAATTATTATTTATCTAGTTGATGATTTTATTTTTGACACTTGTAAGTTGTAACACATAAATGCTTTGAAGTGTCAAAAACTTTGTGACACTTAGAGATGTTAAAAATATTTCAAATTATTCACATGTTAGGTTTGCATCATTACGGGATGCCATTATAACATCAAAATTTTGTCGTGATCTTTTGTAAATATTTCGTGTTCGTCCATTCGTGTTACTAGTTCATATAGTTATATGTGTAAATGTTTGTGATATATCAATAAAATTTTTGCCTTTCAAAAAAAAAATCTATCACATATCTCATACAATAAAACGTTAACATGTGTAAATATTTGTTATTTAGAGTAATAAAATGTTCTTCCTGTTGTTAAAAAAATAAGAAAATAAAATTATCATTAGTGATGGCAACTTATGACGTCGTTTGAATGCACCAAAAATCAACTTTAAAAAAGACAGCAAGTTGAATATTTCTCTCACTTCTGGTATATTTTCCCATCATATCCTTCTTCTACAGAAACCTCTCTCTATCACCAAACACAAATCTAGAAAATTTTCATCTTTTTTACTTTGATCAATCAAAAAACATGTAAATGGATAGTCTTATCGTAAAAAAACAAAAAATTGATGTTAACGTTAGTCAACCGAACATTCTAGAAGCTCTTTCAGAAGATATGCTTATGGAGATCTTATCTAGAGTTGGTCAGGATTCATCCGACCAGTTATTCGGATACAAGAGGGTTTGCAAAGATTTTTTGAAGCACTCGAAGCATTCTTTGATTTATAAAAGGATTTCTCTTGATACGTTGTGGCATTTATTATGGTTTGATCACCCTAAGTTGGTCAATATGATCCTTCTATGTTTTATTTTAGAAAACCCTAATGCGCTTTTTCTCTATGGTTTGAGGGGTTATTTCGATGGTAATTACATATATGAAGGGCTTCGTTTATTAAATAAAGCTTCGAACATGCAACTTAAGGAGGCATGTTATGTTTATGGTTTGGTCATGTTCGCCTCTCACTAAATAGAGGACAAGGACATTGGATTCTAAATTCTTGATCAAACATTCCCACCATGGTAAGTGCCGGATGTGGTGGTTGCGGTGAGAATAAAGGTTTTAGGTTTGGTGGTGGGGGGGGGGGGTTATGGAGATTCAACCGCCATCATTTTGATGACGTGGCAACGCGCTGCCCTATCAAGGGCCACAATGGTTATACTCCAATTCATGATGGGTGGGAAACTCAATGGCCAATACCGGAATGCATGTCTTATTTTTGGGTGTATGAGTTGAGTATTTTTGCACAAATCATATGATATGCCTATGACTAGATTTATGTTAGAATTTTATAGTATATATATTTTAGATTTTGTAATATTTTACTAATTTGATGTAAATATAAGTCCGTAGTAATTTTTATTATCATAGTATCAGTTTATGGGTACTGATTTATGTACACAACTTATTTTTGATATGTACACAAATAATATGCATTAAAGTGTTGTATGGTGCAACACTTTAATGCATATTGGTTGTGTACATAAAATACTGAGTAGAAAGTACACATACTTCCAGAATAATCATGACTTTAGAGTATTACCTACATATAGGGATGCATGTAACTCATTGTAGCCGATAAAGTAGAGTACAAGTTACAACACATATATGTGCAAATTTTGGATATATTTAGTCACTATCTAACCATTCTCATTGTTATGGTCAAATTTTGAAATTTTAGATTTATGTATCATACAAAAGAACAAAATGACAAACAATGAATCCATCATCATCTTCCAAAACTATAGTGTTGGGATAACTTTGATAAATACAACAAAAGAACAAAATGACAAACTATAAATCTTCACCTAAATATCATTAATATTGCATCAGGAAGAATCTCCAGTTTGATTTTCAACTGTAGCAGCAGCAACTAATAAAGTATCATCGTCAACAATATCCCCAGTCAAATCGTCTCTAACCAATTCAATAGTCGCATTTTCTACAATTTGAGGACCCATCGGTGTTTCACTCTGCAAATGCGTTTCTACATCATCGATACACGTTTGTTCATCCATGTCAAAATTATCTATAAGAGTTGTCTTGATCACAACTTTCCAACCTTTACGAGCACGATCTTGAACATAGAATACTTGTTGTGCTTGCGAAGCTAGAATATAAGGCTCTTTAGTTGGCTTCATACCTCGAGAATCGAGTGTCGTAAACCCGTGCTCATCAAATTTTATCCTGGAAGCACCTGCTATCCAATCACAATGGAACAAAACTACTTGCTTATTGTCAGCATACTGCAACTCGATTATATCATTTAAAACACCGTAGTAAGTTACATCTCCCAAAATAGGATTGTTATCGCTAGCACTTGAGAAGCTAATTGTTACGGCATCAATCATAACTATGCTATTTTATGTTGTCCTATTCTTCTCTACATCTTTAATGTGAAATCGGAAACCATTTATGATATATCCCTTATATTTCTTTACAACCACATATGGAGCGTTTGCCAATGCCGTTATATCATTTGTGATTCTGTTATCCCCAGCCATATCCTCATCAACCTGATTTGAGGCAATTTATTTATAAGTTTCGCTCAGTTATATATATCATGATCCATACATTATCGTAATAAAACTAGCAAAATTACTTACGTAATCAGTCAGCCACTCCTGAAACTCCCGACTATGTAAACGTTCAATGTGACGCTTACTTTTAGTCTGATATTCTTGATGTAGAATATTCAGATACTCTCTACAATCAAAGCAATAAAAAGAGAATAATATATGTATATTATCGTCAAAATTACACAATGTCATATAAAAAACCACTAATCTAATAACATAGTAAATTTAAATAACTTTCGTTCGTAAGAAATCTGTTTCACTACAATTGAACAACACATGTGAATGTGCAATAGCCAAAGTGTCGTAGCCGATTTCTACTACGTTTGTTGCACCAATGGGTCGACCAGACATACAAAATATTGGTAAAACAGTCTCATCACCACCATCATCAAGATTCCGACTTGTCTTATTGTAGTGACCTGAACTTTTCCATGTTTATTTATATTAAATAAAATTGATATTTACATGATTAAGTGTTTCCAACATGTTAAGCAATCAAACTTGTTAAGACTTGATTAATTGAAATAGGTTTCATATAGACAATTGACCACCCAAGTTAACCGGCTATTCACGAACGTTAAAACTTGTAAAAACTATATGATGACATATATATGTATATATATATATATATATATATATATATATATATAGTTAACATGATATTATGATAAGTATGTATCTCATTAAGTATATTAACAATGAACTACATATATAAAAACAAGACTACTAACTTAAGAATTTCGAAACGAGACATACATGTAACGATTATCGTTGAACAACATTTAAATGTATATATATCATATTAAGATATATTAATACATCATAATATCATGATAATGTAATAATTTAACATCTCATTAGATATAATAAACAATGGGTTAACAACAATTAACAAGATCGTTAACTTAAAGGTTTCAAAACAACATTTACATGTAACGACTAACGATGACTTAACGACTCAGTTAAAATGTATATACATGTAGTGTTTTAATATGTATTCATACACTTTTGAAAGACTTCAAGACACTTATAAAAGTACTTCTACTTAACAAAAATGCTTACAATTACATACTCGTTCATTTTCATCAACAATTCTACTCGTATGCACCCGTATTCGTACTCGTACAATACCCAGCTTCTAAATGTATTTACTATTAGTATATACACTTCAATGATCAGCTCTTAGTAGCCCTTGTGAGTCACCTAACATATGTGGGAACCATCATTTAACATCTAGTAAGAAATATCTAACAAAACAACAAACTAATGGAGCCTATATGGGATGCTTAAGTTTACGTGAAGATGGGAGCTCACAAACACATTCACTTTGCAATTTTCTTGAATCAAATTACTCTCTCTCAATTACTCTCTTAGTGTTCTAAGTGCTCTTCATCATCTTCAACAAAATCTAGCTCAATCTAGTTCATAAATCCATACATAAAACAAGTTATAAAACAACTACTCAAGAACACACCAACAACACTTCCAAGTTTGCTAGCTTACTTCCAATCTTGCAAATCCACTTTGAGTGATCATCCAACCTCAAGAAATCTTTCTTATTTACAGTAAGATATCTTTATAATATAAAGTAATACTCATATTCAAACTGTGATTCAATTTCTATAACTTTAACAATCTTATTTCGAGTGGAAATCTTACTTGAACTTGTTTTCGTGTCATGATTTTGCTTCAAGAACTTTCAAGCCATCCAAGGATCCTTTAAAGCTAGATCAATTTTTCTCATTTTTAGTAGGTTTATCCACAAAACCTGAGGAAGTAATGATATTCATAACATCATTCAATTCATATATACAAAACTACCTTATTCGAAGGTTTAGACTCGTAATCACTAGAACATAGTTAGTTAATTCTAAACTTGTTCGCAAACAAAAGTTAATCCTTCTAACTTGACTTTTAAAATCAACTAAACACATGTTCTATATCTATATGATATGCTAACTTAATGATTTAAAACTTGAAAACACGAAAAACACCGTAAAACCGGATATACGCCGTCGTAGTAACACCGCTGGCTGTTTTGGGTTAGTTAATTAAAAACTATGATAAACTTTGATTTAAAAGTTGTTCTTCTGGGAAAATGATTTTTCTTATGAACTTGAAACTATATCCAAAAATCATGGTTAAACTCAAAGTGGAAGTATGTTTTCCAAAATGGTCATCTAGACGTCGTTCTTTCGACTGAAATGACTACCTTTACAAAAATGACTTGTAACCTGTATTTCAGACTATAAACTTATATTTTTATATTTAGATTCATAAACTTAAGTTCAATATGAAACCATAGAAACTTGAATCACTCTAAACGGATTTAAAATGAAGAAGTTATGGGTAAAACAAGATTGGATAATTTTGCTTGTTGTAGCTACGTGAAAATTGGTAACAAATCTATATTAATCATATCGTAGCTAAATCATATTGTATTATACATGTATTCTAATATATTATGTAATCTTGGGATACCATAGACACGTATGCAAATGTTTTGACATATCATATAGACCCATGTATATATATTATTTGGAACAACCATAGACACTCTATATGCAGTAATGTTTGAGTTAGCTATACAGGGTTGAGGTTGATTCCAAAAATATATATATACTTTGAGTTTTGATCTAGCCTGAGACGTGTATACACTGGGTAGTGGATTGATTCAAGATAATATATATTGATTTTTTTCTGTACATCTAACTGTGTACAACTAGTTGTAGATTACTAACGAGGACAGCTGACTTAATAAACTTAAAACAGTAAAACGTATTAAAAATGTTGTAAATATATTTTGAACATACTTTGATATATATGTACATATTTGTTATAGGTTCGTGAATCGACCAGTGGCCAAGTCTTACTTCCCGATGAAGTAAAAATCTGTGAAAGTGAGTTATAGTCCCACTTTTAAAATCTAATATTTTGGGATGAGAATACATGCAGTTTTATAAATGGTTTACGAAATAGACACAAGTTAATGAAACTACATTATATGGGTGAATGATCGAAGCCGAATATGCCCCTTTTGCTTGGTAGCCTAAGAATTAGTAAACCGATCTACTAATTGACGCGAATCCTAAAGATAGATCTATTGGGCCTAACGAACCCCATCCAAAGTACCGGATGCTTTAGTACTTCGAATTCATTTTTATCATGTCCGAAGGATTTCCCGAAATGATAGGGGATATTCTTATATGCATCTTGTTAATGTCGGTTACCAGGTGTTCACCATATGAATGATTTTTATCTCTATGTATGGGATGTATTTTGAAATATGAAATCTTGTGGTCTATTATTACGGTTTGATAAATATATAGGTTAAACCTATAACTCACCAACATTTTTGTTGACGTTTAAAGCATGTTTATTCTCAGGTGATTATTAAGAGCTTCCGCTGTTGCATGCTAAAATATGGACAAGATTTGGTGTCAGCATGCTTGTATAATATTGTTTAAAACTGCATTCGAGATTTACTTTGTTGTAACATATTAATATTGTAAACCAATATGTATTGGTAGTGTGTAAGTGTGATATTTTTATATTATCATTTCTGGATAATTTAGGGGGTGTCCTTTTAACCTTGTCGATAAAATAAAGGTTATGGTTTTTTTAAAAACGAATGTAGTCTTTGAAAAATGTCTCATATAGAGGTCAAAACCTCGCAATAAAATCAATTAATATGGAACGTTTATAATCTATATGAACGGGACATTTCACTTATTATGTATAGTCTTGACATCACTGGCTAAATACAAAGAACAAAATAAAACACACTCTTCAGCTAGATATCCTTCGGCGATTGAACCCTCGGGTTTACTCCTGTTTCACACATATGATTTTAATGTACCTAAATACCTGATCAGTGGTCGAAAAAGTGTATATCAGATTCAAAACAGTCATATATATTTAAACAAATACATTATAATTTACTACATCATAAATGGTCAACTCTCGATTGGATACATCCAATGGTAATGAACAGGTCCCCCTAATCTGGCCTCTGATGCTAGATGAACCGATAGATGAATCATGACGTCAAAATATGACGGTGGAAAAATCCTTTCTAAATCACAAAGTATTTTTACAATATATTTTTCCATCTGAATTAAATCAGTAGTCTTAAGAACTTTTGAGCATAATTGTGTGTAGTACCGACATGACTTCATGATAACAGAACGCACATCGCGAGGTAAAAATATTTTGTATTGCCACAGGAAGCAACTGCTGCATCAAAATATGATTATCGTGACTTTTTAGGCCTAAAATTTTTGGAGGTTGTACCTGAATGCACCTAGAAATATTAGCAGCATAACCATCTGGCACTTTCACCCTTTTTAGCACCTTACAAAATTTTTCTTTCTCCTTTTTATCCAATACGAAACATGCAGTAGGCAAATGCACTTTGCCATTTGGTAAGGCTTCTGGATGAAGTTCAGGTCTAATACCCATTTCTTTCAAATCACGACATGGTTTTAAATGATCCTTGGTCTTTCCATCTATATTCATTAACATTCCAATTGAAAGGACCCGTTCATATACATTATAAACGATTCGCAATAGTTGATTACATTGCGAGGTATTTGACCTCTATATGATACATTTTACAAACATTGCATTCGTTTTTAAAAGACAAACTTTCTTTACATCGAAAATTGACAGGCATGCATACCATTTCATAATATCCACTATCCAACTATAAATTGATTTAATAATAATCTTTGATGAACTCAATGACTCGAATGCAACGTTCTTCGAAATATGCTATGAAAGACTCCAAGTAATATCTTTAAAATGAGCAAATGCACAGCGAAATATTTCTTTAGCACATGAGAATAAACATGCTTTAAAGTGTCAACCAAAAGGTTGGTGAGTTCATTAGTTTATCATAATCATTTATTTCCATCATTTTAATAGACCACAAGAATTTCATTTTCAGTTCTCATAAATATACGTCCCATGCATAGAGACAAAAATAATCATTCATATGGTGAACACCTGGTAACCGACATTAACTAGATACATATAAGAATATCCCCTATCATTCCGGGATCCTCCTTCGGACATGATATAAATTTTGAAGTACTAAAGCATCCGGTACTTTGGATGGGGTTTGTTAGGCCCAATAGATCTATCTTTAGAGTTCGCGTCAATTAGGGTGTCTGTTCCCTAATTCTTAGATTATCAGACTTAATAAAAAGGGCATATTCGATTTCGATCATTCAACCATATAATGTAGTTTTGATTACTTGTGTCTATTTCGTAAAAACATTTATAAAATTTGCGCATGTATTCTCAGCCCAAAAATATAAAGGGTAAAAAGGTAAATGAAACTCACCATACTGTATTTCGTAGTAAAAATACATATAACGTCATTGAACAAGTGCAAGGTTGGCCTCGGATTCACGAACCTAAATTAATTATATATATTTATGTGTTGGTCAATATTTGTCTAACAAATTAGGTCAAGTCATAGTGTACCACAATCCTAATGCTCGAGACTAATATGCAAAAGTCAACAAAAGTAAATTTGACTCAAAATAATTTCCAAAAATCTATACATGATTAATATATAATTTAAATATCGTCGTTTTATATTTTTAAATATTTTTAAAAGATTTATTAGAGTAAATAATATAATTTATTTATTAATAAATAAAATTTTATATTAAATTTATATAATAAAATATACTTTTATATATATATTAAGTAATAAAATTTATAGGGTTCATTTAATATCATAAAGATAATATGATAGATATTATTAAAGTAAGTTATTACACGTAGTAAAATATGTTTGTATCACATATTTATTTGATAAAATAATATCTATAATGATAGTAAGTAAAAGTTGTATTATTTTGTAATAATAAAAATTATTATAAAAATATCAATATTTATAATTACTAAGATGACATTATGATAAAACGATAATTCTAATTATGATAACTTTAATATTTACGATAATTTTTAATATTATCTTTAAAAATAATAATTCTATTTAAAATAATAACAATAATGATATTTTATAGTAACAATGACATTTCTATTAAAATGATAATTTTTATTAAAATGAAAGTTTTAATACTAACGATACTTTTAATAATAATAGTAATGATAAAAAAAATAATAAGAACGATAATTTTATCTAAATCAATATCTTATAATATTTTAATTTCATCATGATACTCTTACTCATTTATTCCTAATCGTTTCGTTTAATAGCTTTTAATCTTCTTTTATATCGTGTTCATAATAATGATAATAATAGTAATCAAAATAATTAGGTGTTACAAATATTTGTTTTAATTATACTAATATTAATAATGATAGTTACTTTAACATTACTAACGATAATACTAATAATTATCCTAATGATAATATAGTAATAATAATAATAACAATAACAATAACCATTTTTAAATAATGATATATATATTAATAATGATAATAATAATAATAATACTAATAATAATAATAATAATAATAATTGGATAATAATAATAATACTAATTTTAACTTTAACGATAATAACGATAGTAATAAATAAATAAAATAACAATTTTTAATGATAAATCCCTTTTATTGATAAAGATAATAATAATGATAATAATAAGATAAAACTAGAACGACGATAAAAACGACGATAATAATAATCATTTTTAATAAAAATATCGAAAATTCAATTGATTATAACTTCTAATCCATTCATCGAAACCATTCGATATCTAAAGGAAAAGTTCTTAATTTTTCGCTAGCTTTCCAAGGACATGCATATCTTATACCTTATCTCAACCGCAAGTGTAACTAATTCAAGATTCAACCTAATATGTCTAAGGGCAATATCAAAAGTACAAGCATGCATAATCCTAAATACTCGAGCACTAGTCAGGGATACACTATTAGTATGTAAAAGTTAAATTATGAGTACTCACGTATCAATATTGAGATTCAATATTGCAGGAAAGGTACGTAGACGCAACAAAAATGATAAACACTATATTGACCTCACGAGCATACCCATGAACCATACTCAATCACCTCCATAGCTATAACCCATAATTTCCTTCATCCTATCCTACTCGAAAAACAATTTCGAAATCACTCGGACAGCACTCCGTCGTAATATTTTATGTATACTAATAATATCTTGAAATAATACGGAGTAAATATATATATGTAAATCGATTGAGAGAGTTTAGAGAAAAATATTTTCAAGTTTCTATGAAATAATGAAACCTATTGAATTCTATTTATAATAGATTTTTGAATTATTAAAGTGAATTATTAAAATATGAATTATTAAAGTGAATTATTAAAGTATGAATTATTAAAGTTAAAGTAAAGTATTAATAAAGTAAAGGTAAAGTTTAAGTATAGTAAAAGTATAAAACTATGTACGTATAATACGCGTATAAATATATATAATATTAATTTAAATCGTTATATATATTTAATAAAATAAAATATAAATATCGTTATCTTTATCATTCTAGTTAAGTAATGAGTTGTCAAAAGTGGTTCTAGATATTTATAAAAGTTATATACGTTTTAATAATAAAGTTCTTTTTAAACTGAAAATGTTTTTTGTACGTTTGAAACTAAATAGATCAATCGAGTCTTTATGAGATTCAATCTTCCACTATCCTTTGTCTAGTTCTCAATGATTGACAATTTGTTCTTATTTATAAATCACTTTACCATTTCTCGAATATTGTTAAAATGGAAAGATTTCTCAAATCAACGTGGGCCTTTCAACAGAGACTTGTAATCATAATTCAATATATCTGATAATTCAATCATTTGGTCTTATCTTCTAATTCCATTGATAAACATTTTGAAACCGATACAATCATGTAAAGTATTTAATCTAATATTTTGTTTACGTTTCAAGTTATAATATATATACACATATACATATATAATCATATTCGTTTAATGGTTCGTGAATCATTGGAACTTGATCGAGGTTGAATGAATGTATGAACATAGTTTAAAATTCTTGAAATTTAACTTAACAAATATTGCTTATCGTATCGGAAACATATAAAGATTAAAGTTTAAATTTGGTTGGAAATTTCCGGGTTGTCACAGTACCTACCCGTTAAAGAAATTTCGTCCCGAAATTTGAGTGGAAAGGTCGTGAATGATAATAAGTATGTTTTCATGATGCATACAGGCTGAAAATTAGAGTTTTATCATCAGCGAATAATTTGGATAAACAATCCATTTATATGAAGAGTACGAATGAAGCTAACATAGAAGAGTGAAATGAGTAAGTGTAGATTCATCTTATCATTTGACGTAGATATGATTGATTCCCAGATTTCAAGGGATTTGAAGAAAATCTTCTTAATAAGATTTGACTCTCTGGTAATCAAGGGAAATAGGATCCACTTTAAATGCGATCGTCCATTTTAATTGTTCTGTCGGAGATTTTCTTATAAATTCACCTCCTTCGTTTCCTTACAACTCACACCTTCTGTTGATGCATTTTATGCAAGTCCCTAGACATCTACCCACGTCCATTGCAGGTACAACAGTTTACAGGCCACCATGATTGCTCGTTATTATCCTATCCGTGTTTGTATGTGGTTACAGGAACTGCAGGAACGAGATTTAGATGTTTGACTATGTTAGACTTAGTCAGACGTACGAGTGAAGCCTCACTAGTACGGCTGACAGGCTCATACGCACGGTTGATGCTGGCAAATTCACAATTACAACCTAAATGAGAAGACACGAGTGAGTGATCACCCGTACGGCTGATGAAGCCAACTCATACGTGTGATGAATGAATCGTATGGGTGAGTCAACAGCAGGGGTATATAAAGTCTTATGTTCTTCATTTTAGGTTAAGCCTCCCATTTGTTACACACACTCAGATCTAGTGAGCTTCTCCGATTCTCTCTCTGTCCAAATCACCCAGGTGGTGAATAATAGCTCTAGGTGTTGATCTAATCACACTTGATTTAGTTGTGGTTTGACTAAATTAATCAAAAAAAAAAACTTAACCTATTCACTAGAGGGTTTGATTCACTTATTCCGCCATGGTATGAGTTAAATCTGTTGATTTCTAAGTTCCTAGTCATGTTTCATCACCTTCTATTCTTTCCCCCTCAACTCGTATTTTAAAGTATTCATCAATATGCTCCATCCAGTTCTGATTCTCGATATACTTCTAACTTTCATATCGGTCATCTTCTTTTTCATCTACCGTCGGAAGAATCTATTTACTTCTACTATATTCTTGGGTTTATAGTGTTTCTAGTTCTCCCGTGTCTTTATATTGCTATATGCATCGATATATATGGTTTATAATTTCTGGTTTATCGTTGGGCTTTATATGTTCCCTTATATTTCAAAGTCTCTGCTTCTGTCTTCTATAATCATTATCATTCATAGTTAATGCTCTCTTTTATTTGCTGCAATTTATACCCCAATTTATATTTCGGAGTTTTGTCCTTTCGTTTCTTCTTCTTGCGATTAAGCACCGCTTGTAATGGTCCATAATTTGCATATATGAATTTTGGAATGAACATTGTTAATGTTTTAGGAAGAAAATTGTAATGGCACGATCTTGATTTGTCAAATTACCAGAATACCTCAGAAAAAGCCGAATCATCAAGAAATATTTTCTTGATATTTTAGAGGTTAAATAGAATACAAGAGTCGTATAACATGGCACATGATGATGTTATGATCTGTGAATCATCACGTTCCATTTAGAAACTCAGCATGAATTACTGTAATATAATCACGTTGATCAAGTGTCATTATATTATACTAACTCATGCTTCAGTTTCCAACACTACTTCAAAAATATTCATATTTTAAACTCAAAGGTTTACAGAGTATAGGAACTAAACAGTTTCCTTTTTGATGTAATACAGATAGCGCAAAGAGATAAATGATTCCAGATAAGAATAGTTATGAAAATATCTTCAGAAATATGGAGGATATTTATAATGAAAGATACGATGATATCTTAGAATTTCTAATATCAGAGGATGATGAAGTATGTTGTCTGTAAGGGTTTAGTGTCAGGAGCAAGGTATTCGTTAATGACTTCAGCAGACACTGAATCATTTGGATTCTTTGAAGGCAGGTTCAGTCTTTGTGATTTGTCCACAGCCTCCTTCATACTTTGCTCAATCCGTTTTTCAGTTCCAAAACTTCTCTTTTTCTGCGCTTTTCCAGCACACTTCATCGTTATCATCCAGCTTTTACCGTTTAAAGTCGTTTATAGTTTTTGCTACTTCATCAGCATTTTTTCCATTTTCGGAGAACCAATTCGTAGTTCGGAGTATTTTTCAGAAACTTCACATTCAAATTAAGTCCAGAAGATAGACGTTATATAACACATATAACTGTTGGCGTAGACATGCTGCGAGATTTCAAAATACTGATTGTTAATTCCCAATGATTCGTATGGCAATTCTCATTACAAGATGCAAATGAGTAAATGATGGGGTTTCAATGAATAATTATAATGAATTTTTGGAGGGGCTAAAGTCAAAGGGTAATGAAGTTGTTGGTACATCTGCTAATAATGGGGTGGAATGTAAAAGGTTCCCTGGTAACGATGGTGTATATCTCAAGGTTATAATAAAGTTAGTCTAACTGAAAAGTCGAAGTTGACTTGCTGGAGCTGTGACAAAACTGGCTACTTTGAATAGGAGTCGCAAAGTTATTTTTGCTAATAAATGCCAAAGAATCTGACGCGGATACGTTGTTTAAACTTTTACTTTGGTTTCAAGAGTTTTTCGGGTACATAACTGTGGGTAGCATGTGGTTGGATCATCATCTTGATTGCTCATCATTCGAAGTGTCTTCAGAAATTTTCGAAGGGTTTGAACACAGGTTGTAATCGTTAACATACATTTGATGTTCTAACACAGTTTTGAAGTCAAAATATAGCTTGTGAAAGATGTAAGGATCTAAGAGTGATGATTTTGGTCATATCTCAAGTTGAATTTTGAGATTTCAAAATCAGAATATGTAATTAAATTTTGAATGAGTATGGTTGTTTTGATTTCTATGAAAGAATGTATATTGTTGTGAAAGTAGGGAGTATAATGGATGATTTGCTGAATCAGATTCGAAGAATGTAACATATTAATTGTGAATTTATATATCTCTCGGGTATTACCTACCCGTTAAAAAAAATTTCACAATTAATATTTTGTACAAAAGAATTTTATTACAGTCTTTATGAAAATATATATATGTATATTTTCTTCAGATGTAACATAGATTTAATGAGTTAATGTTAATTTAAACTCATTTGATTTACGGTTGAAACTAGAATTGAATAATCCCTAAAGGCTTTAAAAAGTACATAACTTTTACGCAGTATTTCTTCAATGACATTGAAATTATGAATCAATACTTCGTTATTTGTTGATGTATGATATTCGGTTCGTGGAATTCTTGTGAATTTCGTAAAGTACGAATGATGTTATCTGAAAAGTTTCGGGTACATCGATGATGAAAGTGTAAAATCAAATATATACTTGATTTATTATGAATTGGAATTTGTTGAATTGCGACAGAGATTGTAGTTAACGCTGGTTAAGTTGCGGCCGAAGGACGTACATTATTGGATATTTGTAATATGAATTAACCGAGTAGTTAAGATTCACACACAATAGCTTAGCACGGAAAGATTTATTTCAAATATATATATATATATATATATATATATATATATATATATATATATATATATAATATACATATAATTTCTTCAGAGGGAATGAGTTAATTCTTCATAACTCGTTGATACAATATACACGTTATTGATTCGTAATGATGTCCACAGTGATTCTTGAACTGACGGAGTTTGTGATGTTATCGGTGTTGTTGATTCGGATGTTGAATGTACTGACGATGCTGGTAACGCTGACGGTACTGTTGATGCTGTTGGTAAAGCAAGTTTAGCTTGTTAATCACACACCATTTTTGTCAGGGTTTCTACTCTTCCTTCTATCATTTTGGTTCGCTTAACTGATTTATGGTTACGGCTAGATTAGATAATCTCTAAGACTTTAGAGATTACATAATCGTCGCGGAAATGTTTCTACAATGAAGTTATGAATTAATACTTTGTCAGTTATTGTTGTTGGTACTCCTTGGTATCTATGGTGCGTATGACGTTGATGCTCGTGGGACAGATTGTGAAGTTGAGGTTTACGACGCGGTTGTGGTTGAAGGTGGTAATGGTACTGTTGGAGTTGATGATGGTGGTACTGGTTATGCTGCTGATGCTGCTGATGCTGCTGCTGGTGTTTGTAATCTCTGCACCGTATTCTCCAAAGCCACTACCCGAGCGCGAAGTTCGTTAACTTCTTCTATTATTCCAGGATGATTGTCGGTCGGAACGAACGGATAAATAAAATCTAGAATTTGATGTAGTATATAATCGTGACGAGATACCCTGGAAATGAGAGAGAAAATGGTGTATCGAACAGGTTCGCCGGTAAGTGCTTCAGGTTCTTCGCCAAGAGGGCAATGTGGTGGATGGAAAGGATCGCCTTCTTCTTGTTTCCAATGATTGAGGAGGCTACGAACCCATCCCCAATTCATCCAGAATAGGCGATGACTGATTAGTTGATCCATTCTGGTCACACTGCTTTCGGAGCTTGAGTGAGATTCTATTTCGGAATCCGAGTGACTTGAACTAATGACAAATTCCATTTCGTACGATTGGATAAAGGATTTTTCGATATAAAATGATTTTTCGGTTATCGGGTGGTATTCTATTTACATAGGATATCTATATATAGAGATCAAAAGATTTCATAGATTACGGAGGAATTTGCGGGATATGTCAGGCAAAGTTTAAAGTAACAGATACGATAAGATATGATTTAGCAGATACGCTAAGATATGAATTTTGTCTATACGCTACTCATGCACTTAATGTAGCAAGACGCGTCTAGACTAATAATGATCAGTAAGTAATTTCCTATGGATGATAAGCAGATGATTTCCGACTAGAAATGGTAAGCAAAACTTTTGACATGCAGACACGGTCGAAGTCCAGACTCACTAATGCATCCTAACGACTTATCAGTTAGACACACTAATGCAGACCTAGTTCGCTAAGACCACCGCTCTGATACCAACTGAAAGGACCCGTTCATATACATTATAAACGATTCACAATAGTTGATTACATTGCGAGGTATTTGACCTCTATATGATACATTTTACAAACATTGCATTCGTTTTTAAAAGACAAACTTTCTTTACATCGAAAATTGACAGGCATGCATACCATTTCATAATATCCACTATCCAACTATAAATTGATTTAATAATAATCTTTGATGAACTCAATGACTCGAATGCAACGTTCTTCGAAATATGCTATGAAAGACTCCAAGTAATATCTTTAAAATGAGCAAATGCACAGCGAAAGATTTCTTTAGCACCTGAGAATAAACATGCTTTAAAGTGTCAACCAAAAGGTTGGTGAGTTCATTAGTTTATCATAATCATTTATTTCCATCATTTTAATAGACCACAAGAATTTCATTTCCAGTTCTCATAAATATACGTCCCATGCATAGAGACAAAAATAATCATTCATATGGTGAACACCTGGTAACCGACATTAACTAGATACATATACGAATATCCCCTATCATTCCGGGATCCTCCTTCGGACATGATATAAATTTCGAAGTACTAAAGTATCTGGTACTTTGGATGGGGTTTGTTAGGCCCAATAGATCTATCTTTAGAGTTCGCGTCAATTAGGGTGTCTGTTCCCTAATTCTTAGATTACCAGACTTAATAAAAAGGGCATATTCGATTTCGATCATTCAACCATATAATGTAGTTTTGATTACTTGTGTCTATTTCATAAAAACATTTATAAAATTTGCGCATGTATTCTCAGCCCAAAAATATAAAGGGTAAAAAGGTAAATGAAACTCACCATACTGTATTTCGTAGTAAAAATACATATAACATCATTGAACAAGTGCAAGGTTGGCCTCGGATTCACGAACCTAAATTAATTATATATATTTATGTGTTGGTCAATATTTGTCTAACAAATTAGGTCAAGTCATAGTGTACCACAATCCTAATGCTCGAGACTAATATGCAAAAGTCAACAAAAGTAAATTTGACTCAAAATAATTTCCAAAAATCTATACATGATTAATATATAATTTAAATATCGTCGTTTTATATTTTTAAATATTTTTAAAAGATTTATTAGAGTAAATAATATAATTTATTTATTAATAAATAAAATTTTATATTAAATTTATATAATAAAATATACTTTTATATATATATTAAGTAATAAAATTTATAGGGTTCATTTAATATCATAAAGATAATATGATAGATATTATTAAAGTAAGTTATTACACGCAGTAAAATATGTTTGTATCACATATTTATTTGATAAAATAATATCTATAATGATAGTAAGTAAAAGTTGTATTATTTTGTAATAATAATAATTATTATAAAAATATCAATATTTATAATTACTAAGATGACATTATGATAAAACGATAATTCTAATTATGATAACTTTAATATTTACGATAATTTTTAATATTATCTTTAAAAATAATAATTCTATTTAAAATAATAACAATAATGATATTTTATAGTAACAATGACATTTCTATTAAAATGATAATTTTTATTAAAATGATAGTTTTAATACTAACGATACTTTTAATAATAATAGTAATGATAAAAAAATAATAAGAACGATAATTTTATCTAAATCAATATCTTATAATATTTTAATTTCATCATGATACTCTTACTCATTTATTCCTAATCGTTTCGTTTAATAGCTTTTAATCGTCTTTTATATCGTGTTCATAATAATGATAATAATAGTAATCAAAATAATTAGGTGTTACAAATATTTGTTTTAATTATACTAATATTAATAATGATAGTTACTTTAACATTACTAACGATAATACTAATAATTATCCTAATGATAATATAGTAATAATAATAATAACAATAACAATAACCATTTTTAAATAATGATATATATATTAATAATGATAATAATAATAATAATACTAATAATAATAATAATAATAATTGGATAATAATAATAATACTAATTTTAACTTTAACGATAATAACGATAGTAATAAATAAATAAAATAACAATTTTTAATGATAAATCCCTTTTATTGATAAAGATAATAATAATAATGATAATAATAAGATAAAACTAGAACGACGATAAAAACGACGATAATAATAATCATTTTTAATAAAAATATCGAAAATTCAATTGATTATAACTTCTAATCCATTCATCGAAATCATTCGATATCTAAAGGAAAAGTTCTTAATTTTTCGCTAGCTTTCCAAGGACATGCATATCTTATACCTTATCTCAACCGCAAGTGTAACTAATTCAAGATTCAACCTAATCTGTCTAAGGGCAATATCAAAAGTACAAGCATGCATAATCCTAAATACTCGAGCACTAGTCAGGGATACACTATTAGTATGTAAAAGTTAAATTATGAGTACTCACGTATCAATATTGAGATTCAATATTGCAGGAAAGGTACGTAGACGCAACGGAAATGATAAACACTATATTGACCTCACGAGCATACCCATGAACCATACTCAATCACCTCCATAGCTATAACCCATAATTTCCTTCATTCTATCCTACTCGAAAAACAATTTCGAAATCACTCGGACAGCACTCCGTCGTAATATTTTATGTATACTAATAATATCTTGAAATAATACGGAGTAAATATATATATGTAAATCTATTGAGAGAGTTTAGAGAAAAATATTTTCAAGTTTCTATGAAATAATGAAACCTATTGAATTCTATTTATAATAGATTTTTGAATTATTAAAGTGAATTATTAAAGTATGAATTATTAAAGTGAATTATTAAAGTATGAATTATTAAAGTGAATTATTAAAGTATGAATTATTAAAGTAAATTATTAAAGTATGAATTATTAAAGTTAAAGTAAAGTAAAAATAAAGTAAAGGTAAAGTTTAAGTATAGTAAAAGTATAAAACTATGTACGTATAATACGCGTATAAATATATATAATATTAATTTAAATCGTTATATATATTTAATAAAATAAAATATAAATATTGTTATCTTTATCATTCTAGTTAAGTAATGAGTTGTCAAAAGTGGTTCTAGATATTTATAAAAGTTATATACGTTTTAATAATAAAGTTCTTTTTAAGCTGAAAATGTTTTTTGTACGTTTGAAACTAAATAGATCAATCGAGTCTTTATGAGATTCAATCTTCCACTATCCTTTGTCTAGTTCTCAATGATTGACAATTTGTTCTTATTTATAAATCACTTTATCATTTCTCGAATATTGTTAAAATGGAAAGATTTCTCAAATCAACGTGGGCCTTTCAACAGAGACTTGTAATCATAATTCAATATATCTGATAATTCAATCATTTGATCTTATCTTCTAATTCCATTGATAAACATTTTGAAACAGATACAATCATGTAAAGTATTTAATCTAATATTTTGTTTACGTTTCAAGTTATAATATATATACACATATACATATATAATCATATTCGTTTAATGGTTCGTGAATCGTTGGAACTTGATCGAGGTTGAATGAATGTATGAACATAGTTTAAAATTCTTGAAATTTAACTTAACAAATATTGCTTATCGTGTCGGAAACATATAAAGATTAATGTTTAAATTTGGTTGGAAATTTCCGGGTTGTCACACCAATGACACTGTCACATACATTCTTTTCTGTATGCATTACGTCTATATTATGACGTATTAAGTTATTTTTCCAGTATGGTAACTCAAAAAAATACTTCTCTTCTTCCAGTTATATGATAAAGATGGGTTATCCTTCACAAGTTTTCCAAATTTTATATTAAAACCTTTCAGCTCCACAAGCAGTTGTTCCCCTGTTAAGCAATGCGGCGACCCTTCATGTTCTTCCGTGCCATCAAAAGCATCTTTTAAAAAACAGAAAGCATGCAACATTTCTAACCAGCGACGATGTGCCATGAAGATTTCTTTGTGGGAATTTGATAACCGTATTGATTTGGTTTCCTTATGGCAAGAAGGACAAGCTAATTTACCTTTAGTGCTCCAACCTGATAAATTCGCATAAGCAGGAAAGTCACTTATAGTCCATATCAAACATGCACGCAGTGGGAAGTTACTCTTTGTGGATGCATCATAAGTATTAACTCCATTATCCCACAACTCCTTCAACTTATCAATTAGAGGTTGCATATAGACGTCTATATTATTACCTACAGCAGATGGACCAGGTATAAGTAAAGTTAGGAACAAAAAAGGTTTTTTCATGCACAACCATGGTGGTAGATTATACGGTATCAAAACAACAGGCAAGGTGCTATGTGAAACACTCATGTTTCCAAAAGGGTTAAACCCATCACTCGCCAAACCAAGCCTCACATTACGAGGTTCTTTAGCAAATTCACAATTCTGATGATCGAATGTTTTCCAGGCTGGTGAATCTGCAGGATGTCTTAATAGACCATCTTTCGTACGACTCTCTTGATGTCATCTTATGGACTCGGACGTTTTAGGGGACATAAACAATCTTTGCAACCGTGGTATGAGTGGAAAATAACGCAACACTTTTGCTCCAACCTTCTTAGCTTCATAATCACCATCATTATCAGCTTGTGTGGTTGACTCTTTCTCAGAATCATTATTGTTACTTTGTTTATATCTTGAGGTTTGACATACGTCACATATAATTTTGTCGTTGTTTTGTTTCCAGTACAACATACAATCATTTGGACAAGCATTAATTTTCTCATAACCAAGACCCAACTCTCTTATTAACTTCCTGACTTCATACAATGACTTCGGTATGGAAGCATGAGGGAAGGCTTCCCTCATTGTGTCAAGAATCATGCTGAATCCTTTTTCATTACATTTTCTAACACACTTCGAATGGAAGAGTCTAATAATGAATGAAAGAATAGAGAACTTACAGTCGGGATATAGTTATTTCTTTGCATCTCCTAATACTTTATAAAACCTTTTAGCATTTATGTTTGGTACAGTACTCTGATTTTCAGTTTCTGGGATATCAACATCATCTTCATCTTCATCTTCAAACATATGGAAGAAGCATTGGGTCAATCCTTCCATATCATCTTCAGCATCCCACATAGTAGATGTGATTTAACCTCAACCCGATCAACCCCTTTGAGATTACCGCAATTTATGCACTAACAATATATATGACCACCTATTTCCTTTATAGATAAAATACGTTCTAATAATTTGTCAAGTCCTTCTTCGAATTCAGGGGTAGATCTACATTTAAACATCCAAGTCGAGTCCATCATAGACCTGTATTTTACAAAACACATTTAATTAATTGGAATATATATATATATATATATATATATATATATATATATATATATATATATATACATATATATATATATACATATATACATATATATACATATATACATATATATACATATATACATATATATACATATATACATATATATATATATATATACATATATATATATATATATATATATATATATATATATATATATATATATATATATATATATATATATATATATAGTTTTTAGTAAGCAGGAGAAAGAAATTAACCTGGTTCAATAAATTTGTCAAGTCCTTTTTCGTATGCAGGGATATGGACAAAGCATATGAAACAAGGTGAACCGATTTTTTTAATGATTGCAATTAACTTATGTCTTCAATTTCGTACAGTATTAACTTAGATCTGCAAACACATATTCAATAACTGATGATGATCGATTGCAATTACATACGTACTTGATGATTGCAATTAACTTAGATCTGCAAACACATCTTAATAATAATAATTTTGAATTATGATTATTATGATACATCTAATTTTAAGATGTAACTAGTAATATAAGTTTAAGTTAAGAATATAATTCAAATAAATTATAAAACATAAAATACTATAAATAATGTAGGTTAAGCTTGTCCACATAGATCTTATACACCTAGGCTTATCGGATGAGCTTAAAGCATATCGGAAGATCTTAAGAGTGACATATAATCATAACATCGACTTGGACAAACTTAAAGCTAGCTATAATATACAACACTAATGATTTAGGGTTTAGGGTTATTTATGGTTTAATGTAATTAATGTTTAGGGTATATATGCATGCTTTAATATTGTATGTTCATGTTAATTAGGGATTAGGGTGCGTGTAGGGTTTGAGGTATAGGCGGGTTTAGGGTTTAGGGTTCAGGATTTAGGGTTTAGGTATAGGCCGAGTTTGAGGTATATATAGAGTTTAGGCCGGTACTTTAGGGTAGGGTTTAGGGTATAAATGTTCGCATGCTCGCTCACAACATACTTGCACGTACTATACATACGAGAAATTATATATATCTAATATCTATATGGTTAGATATTATATATATGTTTTTTAAAAATATTTTTTTATTAAATATTAATTACTATCCATTAACATTTACATGTGAATTGAATCAAGTCAATCACGTGGTGTCAAAATCCTTGAAATTCAATAGTTCTCGCAGTTTTCGACATTAATTTGTATGGTTGTTTGAACTTTTGGCTAGGGTTTGGGTTTATGGTTTAGTGTTTGGGGTTAACATTTAAGGTTTGTGGATGACTAGGGTAATTTAGGGTTTTGGGTTTAGCTAGTTTATGGTTTATAATAAGGGTTTAGGGTTTGGGGTAGGGTTTATGGTTTAGGGTTTAGGGTGTACGGTTTAGGGTTTACGGTTTAGGGTTTAAGATTTATTATTTAGGGTTTAAGGTTTAGGGTTTAGGGTTTATTGTTTAGGGTTTAGGGTTTAGAGTTTAGTGTTTAGGGTTTAGGTTTAGGGTTTAGTACAGTTTAGGGTTTAGGGCCATCGTAAATGATGATCGAGGATGAGCTTGCTTATCGGACGAACTTAATGTGTGCATGGTATATCACCAAACAAGTTATTCAAGCAGTTTAGAACTTTATGGATGATATGATAAGTCATATGAACTCAATCGATCAGGCGATCTCAATTATAATATATACCATTGATTGAATGATCTGATATCGATGTCGCCATATATATTATATATATATATATATATATATATATATATATATATATATATATATATATATATATATATATATATATATATATATATATATATATATATACGTCGAACGCTCTAAAGGCTTATCGGGTGTTCGATGATCTTAATTATAACGTTGATTCATATATATTGATCTTAATGCACTGTACTTACGTTAAACAAATTAACATATATGATAAACGATGTTCAATTAGGATCAATTATGATATACGATGTTCGTTTATGTTAACGGCCAACATGAACTTATATATTGACGATTTTCGAGACCCAAATATATAATTAAAAAACATTCTAATTAAATTAATTATGTGTACATTTATTCTATAAAGTTTATAAATTAATACTTATACTATTTATTTAACATATAACTTATATTATTTTAGTTATATATATAATAGTGAAATGACCAGTGGAATCACAGGTTTGTGTAAATGAAATAATTTAATGACATGTTTTAGGTATTAACTAAATGTAAATGCTAAAGTCATTTATTTGAATGACCCGTTTGACTAAAACTTTTCGTTGTTTTTAAAAATATATAGAGACATGTACTTTCGTATACATATATAACGTAATTAATCTCGTAAAGAGAATCCATATTTGAATATTAATAATATAATAATATAATTATAATTACTATAATAAAGATAAATAATAATAATAATAATAATAAAGTTTGCTCAAAGTTGATAATTTATATTTTTAATAATAATTATTAGTAATAATAAATACCTTATGAAATTTTTTTAGAAAATTAAAATACAATTAGTATATACTTCGTAAAAGGTTGTACAATATGCTTTAAAATTTGTGAATATGTTGGTGTTTTTTTAAAGATTAGTGTTTCCTTTTATAAAAGATTTCGTATTATTTTTTAATTAAATTTAATATAAAACAATGGCATCATCAAAGATGTTTTAAGATTTTTTCTTTTTTATTTTGAATTATTTTTATGCTTAGAAAATGTTATTTATGACATCATCATTTTAGAGATTTAATATTAAATAAAAAAATTAAATTAAATAAATAGATAGATAGATACGTATTATTTATTTAAATTTTACCGAGTATATGTAAATATGTAACTAGATAGAGAAGTTATCCTCAATTAATTTTCACCAAAATTTACCCTCTCAAACATTACCGCCAATATCACGTATTTCGGAGCCAAAATTTTAAGCTGATCCAAATGTTTTCATTCAAAAATTTTGGTAAATTCAAAAAATTCGGGGTTGATCCTGCCACACGAGTTTTGATCCATCCACATCAAAACAATATAAATTACCTATTTTACCCTTATAAATAGTATATTGACTAAATAGTAGTTTAAGGGTAAAATAGGAAGTTTGGATTAATTTGGTGTGGATGGATCAAATGCTATCACCTCCCAAATTCAAGGAGCCAAATCAAATTGGGGTAGCTAAAAGGTTTCTGAACAACACACTTATCTCTTTTTTCACCAAAGAACTCAAGCTATCTCTTTTTTCACCAAAGAACACAGCACATGTATCTATCTTGTATGTTATTAATGATTCTTTTACATTGTTTATAACATTGTTGCTAACTACTCCATATATAAAATTGTTTATAACTATGTTGCGTTAAATGAATAGATGTTCTTCATATAAGAAGTTTTCTGATGAAAATGTTGTCTTTAACAAATTCGGCCATGCTTTGATTAATTGTGCATTTAAAATAGTCAACTACTCTTTAGAATTAACTTCCAATAACAAGCATTTTAAATAAAAACAGCCATAAACTTGAATTAACTTCCAACCTATCTTAAATCTTTTTGAGCATAAGACAATGAAAAGATGTAACTCCGAATTATGTGTGGAGTATGGACCATCCAAAATACGTATTATGCTTGCTTTATTAATTTTTATTTTTATGTAGCTAAAAGTTTTATAAATATACAAGTATTTTATGTTAAATGATTAGATGTTATTCATATAATTGCTGAGTACGTATTGTTCGTTACATTCTTTTATATTATGTCAATGGAAGGAAACAAGAACTCTTACCAGCTTAGATTCGATAAACAGGTTGAGGCTACTGTGACACAAACCACCAAGAAAAGCAAAAGCAAATAGTTCCTTGCTCCCAATACAATGAGAAAAGCGAGTTTAACACATAAAAGAGCTTCTGTTACTCCTGATGTCTCTAAAGGGTTATACGCAAAATCCAAGCGCCAAACAAGTGATATGAGGCTGAGGGTTAAAAAAAGTAAAGCTCCAGATGGAATAAGAGTCAGTCATAGTGAGTTCATATTATCTATTTCATTACTCTGTACACATATCATGTATTATTTATGAAGGTATTAGCAGGGTTGCTGATGTATGAAATTTAGAAGTGTTTGGTGATAGATTTCACATTAAACCTTGATCTGAGGTATATTAGTTGTTTTTGCTGTATCGAGCTTGTTTTTTGTTGTATGTTTCTGTTGGGTTTAGGCAATCTTCGGCCCATGTATTATGTTTGTTGGGCTTAGTCCATTATACTTAGCTAGGGTATTTGGCTATATATGGCCTCTCTTCATGTACTGATAATTCATTCACAATATATAATACATGTATTGATTACATTACTTAACACAGACAATCCTGAAGATCAAAATTTAGAGGGAAAGTTGGTGTCTAGACACACAAAAGTTAGACATGAAGAAGCTAGAAGTCTTAGAGATGAAGAAACAGATATGGAGCCCGGGCCTAAGTATGAAGCCAACAATGATATTTACGATGGTTACGTATATGGAAATGAATATTATAATGATTTTGAAGACCACCAACGAGAAACCACCCAACAACTAGAAGGTTTATTTGTTCTATATTGCTTGATTCTTTTTATTATGTTAAATAATGTATTCTAACTTTCAGTATCCTTTTTATTATGCGAGTAAAGAAGTAAATGCGAGTACTCAAACTGTGATGAATGTTGATCAGCAAACCACCCAACTACTAGATGAATCAGGTTATTTTTTGTTTTTCTAATTTGTTTTGTTTATTTGATTTATATTGTTGATTGTTTAGTATATCAATTGTAAATCAAGTGCTCATATTGTGTAGATAAAGGCGACAGAGTTTGAGGACCGGCACTTATGTGAAAAATCTGGAAACAGAAGGCATCTATTCGAATTCCAATTTCTGTTAATGAACATGGACAGCCGATATGCAAAAATAGTAGAAAACGCACCCATTTTCTTGGTTACTAAATGCGGAGCTACCAATATTGTCCAGTTTATAGACCGCAAAATCAAGTTAAAACACAAAAAAAAAAAAAAAAAAAATATATATATATATATATATATATATATATATATATATATATATATATATATATATATATATATAAGCTGCTCAACTTCTTAAGGGTACGTATTGAAAGGACCCGTTCATATACATTTTAAACGATTCACAATAGTTGATTACATCGCGAGGTATTTGACCTCTATATGATACATTTTACAAACATTGCATTCGTTTTTAAAAGATAAACTTTCTTTACAACGAAAGTTGACGGCATGCACACCATTTCATAATACATCCAACTATAATTAGCTTAATAATAATCTTGATGAACTCAATGACTCGAATGCAACGTCTTTCAAAATATGCCATGAATGACTCCAAGTAATATCCTTAAAATGAGCTAATGCATAGCGGAAGATTTCTTTAATACCTGAGAATAAACATGCTTTAAAGTGTCAACCAAAAGGTTAGTGAGTTCATAGATTTATCATAACAATCATTTCAATATATTAATAGACCACAAGATTTCCATTTATAAATATATGTACACTCGCAAGTGTATAAAAGTATTCTATAAGTTGTAGGCACCCGGTAACAAGCCTTAATGTTCATGTTTTACCCTCTGAAGTACACCAGATCAGGTGTGTTTAAAATAACCTCGAAGTACTAAAGCATCCCATAGTCAGGATGGGGTTTGTCAGGCCCAATAGATCTATCTTTAGGATTCGCGCCTACCGTACATAGACAAGTAGTTTAATGTTACCAAGCTAAGGGTATATTTTTGGTTTAAACCCACGTAGAATTAGTTTTAGTACTTGTGCCTATTTCGTAAAACATTTATAAAAACAGCGCATGTATTCTCAGTCCCAAAAATATATATATATATATAAGGGAGCAAATGAAACTCACAATACTGTATTTCATAGTAAAAATACATATAACGTCATTTAACAAGTGCAAGGTTGGTCTCGGATTCACGAACGTATCAATATTGAGATTCAATATTGTAGGAAAGTACGTAGACGCAACGGAGATGATAAACACTAGATTGACCTCACGAGCATACCCATGAACCATACCCATCACCTCCATAGCTATAACCCATAATTTCCTTAGCTTCGACTCATTCAAAAAAACTATTTTGAAATCACTCGGACAGCACTCCGTCGTAATATTTTATGTATACTAATAATATTTTGAAATAATACAGAACAAATATATATATATATATATATATATATATATATATATATATATATATATATATATATATATATATATATATATATATATATATATATATATATATATCGATTGAGAGAGTTTAGAGAAATATATTTTCAAGTTTCTATGAAATAATAAAACCTATTGAATTCTAATTATAATAGATTTTTGAATTATTAAAGTATGAATTATTAAAGTGAATTATTAAAGTATGAATTATTAAAGTGAATTATTAAAGTATAAATTATTAAAGTGAATTATTAAAGTATGAATTATTAAAGTGAATTATTAAAGTATGAATTATTAAAGTAAATTATTAAAGTATGAATTATTAAAGTGAATTATTAAAGTTAAAATAAATAAAAGTAAAGTAAAGGTAAAGTTAAAGTATAGTAAAAGTATAAAAACTATGTATGTATAATACGCGTATAAATATATAATATTAATTTAAATCGTTATATATATTTAATGAAATAAAATATAAATATTGTTATATTTATTATACTGGTTAAGTAATGAGTTGCCAAAAGTGATTCTAGATATTTATAAAAGTTATATACGTTTTAATAATAAAGTTCTTTTTAAACTGAAAACGTCTTTGTACGTTTGAAAATAGATTAATAGAATATTATGGAAACTAATTCTCCACTAACTTTTGTCTAACTTTCGTAAATGACACTTTTTGTTTTTATTTATAAATAGCTTTACAAATTATTCTGAATATCGTTAAGAGGAATAGATTTTCTTAAATCATAGTGGACCTCTCAACAGAGACTTGTAATCATAATTCAATGTTTCTGATAATTCAATCATTTAATATATTTTTTTTTAATTTCGTCGAAAATCATATTGAAACAAATACGTTCGTGTAAAGTATTATACGTTTAATACTTTATTAATATTCTCAAGTTATAATATATATATACATATACATATCTATTTATATATAACGGTTCGTGAATCGTCGGAATTTGGTCGAGGTTATAATGAATGTATGAACACAGTTTAAAATTCTTGAGATTTAACTTAACAAACTTTGTTTATCGTGTCGGAATAATATAAAGATTAAAGTTTAAATTTGGTCAGAAATTTCCGGGTCGTCATAGTACCTACCCGTTAAAGAAATTCGTCCCCGAAATTTGATAGAGGTCGTCATGACTAACAATGAGAATGTTATTATAACTATTATAGAGTTTTATCATGTTCAAGAAGAATGGATAAAATAATTCGATTACTCGAAGCGTGTGAGTGAAGTTATCGTAAATGAATGAAATAAGATAATAGTGATTCGTCATATCTTTTGACGTCATCACGATTGATCTCTTAAAAGAAAATCTTTGTAATCTATATTGGATTTGATTATTCGGCGATTAAGGAAATTATGATCCTCTTCGAATTAAT
The DNA here is from genome assembly GCF_046630445.1 of Rutidosis leptorrhynchoides. NCBI lineage: Eukaryota > Viridiplantae > Streptophyta > Magnoliopsida > Asterales > Asteraceae > Rutidosis > Rutidosis leptorrhynchoides. Next base: position 475,896,789 of record NC_092333.1, on the reverse strand, counting down.
GCGATAATCCATTTTGATTTCTCTGTCGGATATTTCACTATAAATCCACCTCATTTGTTTTCTTACAACTCACACCTTCTCAACTCATATTTTAAAGTATTTGTCAATATGCTTCATCCAGTGTTGATTCTTGATATACTCCTCACTTTCATATCTGTCGCTCTTCTTTTTCATCTGCCTCCGGAAGAATCTATTTACTTCTACTATACTCTTGGTTTTATAGTGTTTTTAGTTCTCCCGTGTCTTTATATTGCTATATGCATTGATATATACGGTTTGTGATTTCTGGGTTGTTGTTGGGTTTTATATCTTCCCTTATATTTCAAAGTCCTTGCTTCTTCTATAATCATTATCATCCACAGTTAATGCTCTCTTCTATTTGCTATGATTTATACTCCCATTTCTAGTTCGGAGCTTTGTCCTTTCGTTTCTTCTTCTTGCGATTAAGCACCGCTTGTAATGGTCCAGAATTCGCAGATATAAATTTCGAAATGAACATTGTTAATGTTCTAGGAAGGAAATTGTAATGGCACGATCTTGACTTGTCAAATTACCAGAATACCTCGGAAAAGGCCGAATCATCAAGAAATATTTTCTTGATATTTAGAGATCAAAGAGAATACAAGAGTCATGTAACATAGTACATGATGACGTTATGATCTGTGAATCATCATGTTCCATTTAGAAACTCAGCATGAATTACTGTAATATAATCGCGTTGATCAAGTGTCATTATATTATACTAACTCATGCTTCAGCTCCCAACACTTCTTCAAGAATATTCCTATTTTAAACTCGAATGTTTCAGAATTTAGAAACTAAAATAGTTTCTTTTATGATATAATACAGATAGCGCGAAGAGGTAAATGATTTCAGATAAGAATAATTATAAAAATATCTTCAGAAGTATGGATGATATTTATAATGAAAGATACGATGATATCTTAGAATGTCTAATATCAGAGGATGATGAAGGATATTGTCCGCAGGGGTTTAGTGTAGTGACCCGAACTTTTCCATGTTTATATATATATTAAATGAAATTGTTAATTACATGATTAAGTGTTTCCAACATGTTAAGCAATCAAACTTGTTAAGACTTGATTAATTGAAATAGGTTTCATATAGACAATTGACCACCCAAGTTGACCGGTGATTCACGAACGTTAAAACTTGTAAAAACTATACGATGACATATATATGGTTATATATATAGTTAACATGATTTTATTATAAGTATGTATCTCATTAGGTATTTTAACAATGAGTTATATACATAAAAATGAGACTATTAATTTAAGAAACTCGAAAACGATATATATAACGATTATCGTTATAACAACGTCTTACTAGGTACATATGAATCATATTAAGATATTGATACACTTGGTTAATTATGTTAAATGATAAGTAAATATATTATTAAGTGTATTAACAATGAAATACATATGTAAAAATAAGACTACTAACTTAATGATTTCGAAACGAGACATATATGTAACGATTATCGTTGTAACGACATTTAACTGCATATATATCATACTAAGATATATTATATATCATAATATCATGATAATATAACAATTTAACATCTCATTTGTTATAATAAACAATGGGTTAACAACATTCAACAAGATCGTTAACCTAAAGGTTTCAAAACAACATTTACATGTAACGACTAACGATGACTTAACGACTCAGTTAAAATGTATATACATGTAGTGTTTTAATATGTATTCATACACTTTTGAAAGACTTCAAGACACTTATCAAAATACTTCTACTTAACAAAAATACTTACAAATACATCCTCGTTCAGTTTCATCAACAATTCTACTCGTATGCACCCGTATTCGTACTCATACAATACACAGCTTTTAGATGTATGTACTATTGGTATATACACTCCAATGATCAGCTCTTAGCAGCCCATTTGAGTCACCTAACAATGTGGGAACCATCATTTGGCAACTAGCATGAAATATCTCATAAAATTACAAAAATATGAGTAATCATTCATGACTTATTTACATGAAAACAAAATTACATATCCTTTATATCTAATCCATACACCAACGACCAAAAACACCTACAAACACTTTCATTCTTCAATTTTCTTCATCTAATTGATCTCTCTCAAGTTCTATCTTCAAGTTCTAAGTGTTCTTCATAAATTCCAAAAGTTCTAGTTTCATAAAATCAAGAATACTTCCAAGATTGCAAGTTTACTTCCATGTTTTCTAAATCCATTCCTAGTAATCATCCAAGATCAAGAAACCTTTGTTACTTACAGTAGGTTATCTTTCTAATACAAGGTAATAATCATATTCAAACTTTAATTCAATTTCTATAACTATAACAATCTTATTTCGAGTGGAAATCTTACTTGAAATTGTTTTCGTGTCATGATTCTGCTTCAAGAACTTTCAAGCCATCCAAGGATCCTTTGAAGCTAGATCTATTTTTCTCATTTCCAGTAGGTTTATCCAAGGAACTTTAGGTAATAATGATGTTCATAACATCATTCGATTCATACATATAAAGCTATCTTATTCGAAGGTTTAAACTTGTAATCACTAGAACATAGTTTAGTTAATTCTAAACTTGTTCGTAAATAAAAGTTAATCCTTCTAACTTGACTTTTAAAATCAACTAAACACATGTTCTATATCTATATGATATGCTAACTTAATGATTTAAAACCTGGAAACACGAAAAACACCGTAAAATTGGATTTACGCCGTCGTAGTAACACCGCGGGCTGTTTTGGGTTAGTTAATTAAAAACTATGATAAACTTTTATTTAAAAATTGTTATTCTGGGAAAATGATTTTTATTATGAACATGAAACTATATCCAAAAATTATGGTTAAACTCAAAGTGGAAGTATGTTTTCTAAAATGGTCATCTAGACGTCGTTCTTTCGACTGAAATGACTACCTTTACAAAAATGACTTGTAACTTATTTTTCCGACTATAAACCTGAAATGTCCCGTTCTTATTGATTAAAAACGTTCCATATTAATTGATTTAGTTGCGAGGTTTTGACCTCTATATGAGACATTTTTCAAAGACTGCATTCATTTTAAAACAAACCATAACCTTTATTTCATCAATAAAGGTTTAAAAAGCTTTACGTAGATTATCAAATAATGATAATCTAAAATATCCTGTTTACACACGACCATTACATAATGGTTTACAATACAAATATGTTACAACAAAATAAGTTTCTTGAATGCAGTTTTTACACAATATCATACAAGCATGGACTCCAAATCTCGTCCTTATTTAAGTATGCGACAGCGGAAGCTCTTAGTATTCACCTGAGAATAAACATGCTTTAAACGTCAACAAAAATGTTGGTGAGTTATAGGTTTAACCTATATATATCAAATCGTAACAATAGACCACAAGATTTCATATTTCAATACACATCCCATACATAGAGATAAAAATCATTCATATGGTGAACACCTGGTAACCGACAATAACAAGATGCATATATAAGAATATCCCCATCATTCCGGGACACCCTTCGGATATGATATAAATTTCGAAGTACTAAAGCATCCGGTACTTTGGATGGGGTTTGTTAGGCCCAATAGATCTATCTTTAGGATTCGCGTCAATTAGGGTGTCTGTTCCCTAATTCTTAGATTACCAGACTTAATAAAAAAGGGGCATATTCGATTTTGATAATTCAACCATAGAATGTAGTTTCACGTACTTGTGTCTATTTTGTAAATCATTTATAAAACCTGCATGTATTCTCATCCCAAAAATATTAAATTTTAAAAGTGGGACTATAACTCACTTTCACAGATTTTTACTTCGTCGGGAAGTAAGACTTGGCCACTGGTTGATTCACGAACCTATAACAATATATACATATATATCAAAGTATGTTCAAAATATATTTACAACACTTTTAATATATTTTGATGTTTTAAGTTTATTAAGTCAGCTGTCCTCGTTAGTAACCTACAACTAGTTGTCCACAGTTAGATGTACAGAAATAAATCGATAAATATTATCTTGAAGCAATCCACGACCCAGTGTATACGTATCTCAGTATTGATCACAACTCAAACTATATATATTTTGGAATCAACCTCAACCCTGTATAGCTAACTCCAACATTCACATATAGAGTGTCTATGGTTGTTCCGAAATATATATAGATGTGTCGACATGATAGGTCGAAATATTGTATACGTGTCTATGGTATCTCAAGATTACATAATATATAATACAAGTTGATTAAGTTATGGTTGGAATAGATTTGTTACCAATTTTCACGTAGCTAAAATGAGAAAAATTATCCAATCTTGTTTTACCCATAACTTCTTCATTTTAAATCCGTTTTGAGTGAATAAAATTGCTATGGTTTCATATTGAACTATATTTTATGAATCTAAACAGAAAAAGTATAGGTTTATAGTCGGAAAAATAAGTTACAAGTCGTTTTTGTAAAGGTAGTCATTTCAGTCGAAAGAACGACGTCTAGATGACCATTTTAGAAAACATACTTCCACTTTGAGTTTAACCATAATTTTTGGATATAGTTTCATGTTCATAATAAAAATCATTTTCTCTGAATAACAACTTTTAAATCAAATTTTATCATAGTTTTTAATTAACTAACCCAAAACAGCCCGCGGTGTTACTACGACGGCGTAAATCCGGTTTTACGGTGTTTTTCGTGTTTCCAGGTTTTAAATCATTAAGTTAGCATATCATATAGATATAGAACATGTGTTTAGTTGATTTTAAAAGTCAAGTTAGAAGTATTAACTTTTGTTTGCGAACAAGTTTAGAATTAACTAAACTATGTTCTAGTGATTACAAGTTTAAACCTTCGAATAAGATAGCTTTATATGTATGAATCGAATGATGTTATGAACATCATTACTACCTTAAGTTCCTTGGATAAACCTACTAGAAAAGAGAAAAATGGATCTAGCTTCAATGGATCCTTGGATGGCTCGAAGTTCTTGAAGCAGAATCATGACACGAAAACAAGTTCAAGTAAGATCATCACTTGAAATAAGATTGTTATAGTTATAGAAATTGAACCAAAGTTTGAATATGATTATTACCTTGTATTAGAATGATAACCTACTGTAAGAAATAAAGATTTCTTGAGGTTGGATGATCACCTTACAAGATTGGAAGTGAGCTAGCAAACTTGAAAGTATTCTTGATTTTATGAAACTAGAACTTTTGGAATTTATGAAGAACACTTAGAACTTGAAGATAGAACTTGAGAGAGATCAATTAGATGAAGAAAATTGAAGAATGAAAGTGTTTGTAGGTGTTTTTGGTCGTTGGTGTATGGATTAGATATAAAGGATATGTAATTTTGTTTTCATGTAAATAAGTCATGAATGATTACTCATATTTTTGTAATTTTATGAGATATTTCATGCTAGTTGCCAAATGATGGTTCCCACATGTGTTAGGTGACTCACATGGGCTGCTAAGAGCTGATCATTGGAGTGTATATACCAATAGTACATACATCTAAAAGCTGTGTATTGTACGAGTACGAATACGGGTGCATACGAGTATAATTGTTGATGAAACTGAACGAGGATGTAATTGTAAGCATTTTTGTTAAGTAGAAGTATTTTGATAAGTGTCTTGAAGTCTTTAAAAAGTGTATGAATACATATTAAAACACTACATGTATATACATTTTAACTGAGTCGTTAAGTCATCGTTAGTCGTTACATGTAAATGTTGTTTTGAAACCTTTAGGTTAACGATCTTGTTGAATGTTGTTAACCCATTGTTTATTATAACAAATGAGATGTTAAATTGTTATATTATCATGATATTATGATATATAATATATCTCAGTATGATGTATATACAGTTAAATGTCGTTACAACGATAATCGTTACATATATGTCTCGTTTCGAAATCATTAAGTTAGTAGTCTTATTTTTACATATGTATTTCATTGTTAATACACTTAATAATATATTTACTTATCATTTAAAATAATTAACCAAGTGTATCAATATCTTAATATGATTCATATGTACCTAGTAAGACGTTGTTATAACGATAATCGTTATATATATCGTTTTCGAGTTTCTTAAATTAATAGTCTCATTTTTATGTATATAACTCATTGTTAAAATACCTAATGAGATATATACTTATAATAAAAACATGTTAACTATATATATAACAATATATATGTCATCGTATAGTTTCTACAAGTTTTAACGTTCGTGAATCACCGGTCAACTTGGGTGGTCAATTGTCTATATGAAACATATTTCAATTAATCAAGTCTTAACAAGTTTGATTGCTTAACATGTTGGAAACATTTAATCATGTAAATATCAATCTCAATTAATATATATAAACATGGAAAAGTTCGGGTCACTACAGTACCTACCCGTTAAATAAATTTCGTCCCGAAATTTTAAGCTGTTGAAGGTGCTGACGAATCTTCTGGAAATAGATGCGGGTATTTCTTCTTCATCTGATCTTCACGCTCCCAGGTGAACTCAGGTCCTCTACGAGCATTCCATCGAACCTTAACAATTGGTATCTTGTTTTGCTTAAGTCTTTTAACCTCACGATCCATTATTTCGACGGGTTCTTCGATGAATTGAAGTTTTTCGTTGATTTGGATTTCATCTAACGGAATAGTGAGATCTTCTTTAGCAAAACATTTCTTCAAATTCGAGACGTGGAAAGTGTTATGTACAGCCGCGAGTTGTTGAGGTAACTCAAGTCGGTAAGCTACTGGTCCGACACGATCAATAATCTTGAATGGTCCAATATACCTTGGATTTAATTTCCCTCGTTTACCAAATCGAACAACGCCTTTCTAAGGTGCAACTTTAAGCATGACCATCTCTCCAATTTCAAATTCAATATCTTTTCTTTTAATGTCAGCGTAGCTCTTTTGTCGACTTTGGGCGGTTTTCAACCATTGTTGAATTTGGATGATCTTCTCGGTAGTTTCTTGTATAATCTCTGGACACGTAATCTGTCTATCCCCCACTTCACTCCAACAAATCGGAGACCTGCACTTTCTACCATAAAGTGCTTCAAACGGCGCCATCTCAATGCTTGAATGGTAGCTGTTGTTGTAGGAAAATTCTGCTAACGGTAGATGTCGATCCCAACTGTTTCCGAAATCAATAACACATGCTCGTAGCATGTCTTCAAGCATTTGTATCATCCTTTGGCTCTGCCCATCAGTTTGTGGATGATAGGCGGTACTCATGTCTAGACGAGTTCCTAATGCTTGCTGTAATGTCTGCCAGAATCTTGAAATAAATCTTCCATCCCTATCAGAGATAATAGAGATTGGTATTCCATGTCTGGAGACGACTTCCTTCAAATATAGTCGTGCTAACTTCTCCATCTTGTCATCTTCTCTTATTGGCAGGAAGTGTGCTGATTTGGTGAGACGATCAACTATTACCCAAATAGTATCAAAACCACTTGTAGTCCTTGGCAATTTAGTAATGAAATCCATGGTAATGTTTTCCCATTCCCATTCTGGGATTTCGGGTTGTTGAAGTAGACCTGATGGTTTCTGATGCTCAGCTTTGACCTTAGAACACGTCAAACATTCTCCTACGTATTTAGCAACATCGGCTTTCATACCCGGCCACCAAAAATGTTTCTTGAGATCCTTGTACATCTTCCCCGTTCCTGGATGTATTGAGTATCTGGTTTTATGAGCTTCTCTAAGTACCATTTCTCTCATATCTCTAAATTTTGGTACCCAAATCCTTTCAGCCCTATACCGGGTTCCGTCTTCCCGAATATTAAGATGCTTCTCCGATCCTTTGGGTATTTCATCCTTTAAATTTCCCTCTTTTAAAACTCCTTGTTGCGCCTCCTTTATTTGAGTAGTAAGGTTATTATGAATCATTATATTCATAGATTTTACTCGAATGGGTTCTCTGTCCTTCCTGCTCAAGGCATCGGCTACCACATTTGCCTTCCCCGGGTGGTAACGAATCTCAAAGTCGTCATCATTCAACAATTCAATCCACCTACGCTGCCTCATATTCAGTTGTTTCTGATTAAATATGTGTTGAAGACTTTTGTGGTCGGTATATATAATACTTTTGACCCCATATAAGTAGTGCCTCCAAGTCTTTAATGCAAAAACAACCGCGCCTAATTCCAAATCATGCGTCGTATAATTTTGTTCGTGAATCTTCAATTGTCTAGACGCATAAGAAATCACCTTCGTTCGTTGCATTAATACACAATCGAGACCTTGCTTTGATGCGTCACAATAAATCACAAAATCATCATTCCCTTCAGGCAATGACAATATAGGTGCCGTAGTTAGCTTTTTCTTCAATAACTGAAACGCTTTCTCTTGTTCATCATTCCATTCAAATTTCTTCCCTTTATGCGTTAATGCAGTCAAGGGTTTTGCTATTCTGGAAAAGTCTTGGATGAACCTTCTGTAGTAACCAGCTAGTCCTAAAAATTGGCGTATGTGTTTCGGAGTTTTCGGGGTTTCCCACTTTTCAACAGTTTCTATCTTTGCCGGATCCACCTTAATACCTTCTTTGTTCACTATGTGACCGAGGAATTGAACTTCTTCCAACCAAAATGCACACTTTGAAAACTTAGCGTACAATTCTTCTTTCCTCAATACTTCTAACACTTTTCTCAAATGTTCACCGTGTTCTTGGTCATTCTTTGAGTAAATAAGTATGTCATCAATGAAAACAATGACAAACTTATCAAGGTATGGTCCACACACTCGGTTCATAAGGTCCATGAACACAGCTGGTGCATTAGTTAAACCAAACGGCATGACCATAAACTCGTAATGACCGTAACGTGTTCTGAAAGCAGTCTTTGGAATATCATCTTCTTTCACCCACATTTGATGATACCCGGAACGTAAGTCAATCTTTGAATAAACAGACGAGCCTTGTAGTTGATCAAATAAGTCGTCGATTCTCGGTAGTGGGTAGCGGTTCTTGATGGTAAGTTTGTTCAACTCTCGATAGTCGATACACAACCTGAATGTACCATCTTTCTTCTTGACAAACAAAACAGGAGCTCCCCACGGTGATGTACTTGGTCGAATGAAACCACGCTTTAAAAGTTCTTGTAATTGGCTTTGCAGTTCTTTCATCTCGCTGGGTGCGAGTCTGTAAGGAGCAGAGCTATTGGTGCAGCTCCTGGTACAAGATCTATTTGAAATTCAACGGATCGATGTGGGGGTAATCCCGGTAATTCTTTCGGAAATACATCGGGAAATTCTTTTGCAATGGGACCATCATTGATGCTCTTTTCTTCAGCTTGTAATTTTTCGACATGTGCTAGAACAACATAGCAACCTTTTCTTATTAGTTTTTGTGCCTTCAAATTACTAATAAGATGTAGCTTCGTGTTGCCCTTTTCTCCATACACCATTAAGGGTTTTCCTTTTTCTCGTATAATGCGAATTACATTTTTGTAACAGACAATCTCTGCTTTCACTTCTTTCAACCAGTCCATACCGATTATCACATCAAAACTCCCTAACTCTACTGGTATCAAATCAATCTTAAATGTTTCGCTAACCAGTTTAATTTCTCTATTCCGACATATATTATCTGCTGAAATTAATTTACCATTTGCTAATTCGAGTAAAAATTTACTATCCAAAGGCGTCAATGGACAACTTAATTTAGCACAAAAATCTCTACTCATATAGCTTCTATCCGCACCCGAATCAAATAAAACGTAAGCAGATTTATTGTCAATAAGAAACGTACCCGTAACAAGCTCCGGGTCTTCCTGTGCCTCTGCCGCATTAATATTGAAAACTCTTCTGCGGCCTTGTCCATTCGTGTTCTCCTGGTTCGGGCAATTTCTAATAATGTGGCCCGGTTTTCCACATTTATAACAAACTACATTGGCGTAACTTGCTCCGACACTACTTGCTCCGCCATTACTCGTTCCGACACCATTTGTTCCTTTTGTTCTATTAACCCCTGGTCCGTAAACCTCACACTTCGCCGCGCTATGACCATTTCTTTTACACTTGTTGCAAAATTTGGTGCAGAACCCCGAGTGATACTTTTCACACCTTTGGCATAGCTGCTTCTGATTGTTGTTGTTGTTGCGGTTATTATTGTTGTTGGGATGATTGTTTTAGTTGCTGTTGTTGTTGTTGTTGTTGTTGTTGTTGGGCCGTTTGTTGTAGTTGCGATTGATGTTGCGATTGTTGGGATAATTGTTGCGATTATTGTTGTAATTGCTGTTGTTGTATTGGTGATTCTTATCACCGTTTTCCTCCTACTTTCTTTTGACTTGCTTCACATTGGCCTCTTCAGCAGTCTGTTCTTTAATTATTTCTTCAATCTGGTTCACTAGTTTGTGAGCCATTCTACATGCCTGTTGTATGGAGGCGGGCTCGTGTGAACTTATATCTTCTTGGATTCTTTCCGGTAATCCTTTCACAAACGCGTCGATCTTCTCTTCTTCATCTTCGAATGCTCCCGGACACAATAGGCACAATTCTGTGAATCGTCTTTCGTACGTGGTAATATCAAATCCTTGGGTTCGTAACCCTCTAAGTTCTGTCTTGAGCTTATTGACCTCGGTTCTGGGACGGTACTTCTCGTTCATCAAGTGCTTGAATGCTGACCACGGTAGTGCGTATGCATCATCTTGTCCCACTTGCTCTAGATAGGTATTCCACCATGTTAACACAGAACCTGTGAAGGTATGCGTAGCGTACTTCACTTTGTCCTCTTCAATACACTTACTTATGGCAAACACCGATTCGACCTTCTCGGTCCACCGTTTTAATCCGATCGGTCCTTCGGTTCCATCAAATTCCAAAGGTTTGCAGGCAGTGAATTCTTTGTAGGTGCATCCTACACGATTTCCTGTACTGCTAGATCCAAGGTTATTGTTGGTATGTAGCGCAGCCTGTACTGCGGATATGTTTGAAGCTAGAAAAGTACGGAATTCCTCTTCATTCATATTCACGGTGTGTCGAGTTGTCGGTGCCATTTCCTTCAAAATAGTCAAATGGAACAAGTTAATCATACAGAATATTAAGAGTAGTTAATAGTATTTCGTAGCATAATATGAACTCATTTATAAAAGCTTTTTCTTCATATTAGCGTTTTATAAGTTTAAATTCGGGTAGTACCTACCCGTTAAGTTCATACTTAGTAGCTAATATACAATTCAACTACTACAATTCTATATGAAAAACTGATTATAATAATATTTCGCGTTCAAACTTTTATACAATATTTTACAAACTTACAATACCGCTTATTTTACATAAAGCATGAAATATAGCACACAATAACTTTGATACAAGATAGTTGTGAAGATAATTCTAGCTAGTACACAAGTCGTCCAGCAAAGGCAATAAAGATACGTAATTCATACGTCCAGAAACAAGTCATGCATTCTGGTTTTACTAGGACTACTTCCCATCCTTGGTCTTGTGGAACATAACCGTTATGGCCGTTGATAAGACAGCGTGTTGTAACATCGTCAAAGGGACGAGGGTTACGTAATGACCAACAGTCTCGTAATAACCTAAAAACCTCATTTCTTATCCCAATTACCGACTCCGTTACTTGCGGGAACGTTTTGTTTAATAGTTGTAGCCCGATGTTCTTGTTCTCACTTTGGTGAGAAGCGAACATTACTAACCCGTAAGCATAACATGCTTCTTTATGTTGCATGTTAGCCGCTTTTTCTAAATCACGAAGTCCTATATTCGGATATACTGAGTCAAAATAATTTCTTAACCCGTTGCGTAAAATAGCATTTGGGTTCCCCGCAATATATGCGTCAAAGTAAACACATCGTAACTTATGGATTTCCCAATGTGATATCCCCCATCTTTCGAACGAAAGCCTTTTATAAACCAAGGCATTCTTGGAACGTTCTTCGAATGTCTTACAAACTGATCTCGCCTTAAATAGTTGTGCCGAGGAATTCAGACCGACTCTAGACAAGATTTCATCAATCATGTCTCCGGGTAGGTCTCTTAAAATATTGGGTTGTCTATCCATTTTATGTTTTTATACTGTAAAATAGACAAGAGTTAGATTCATAAAAAAAATACTTATTAATACAAGCAATTTTTACATATATCATAAAGCATAAGAACACTATATTACATATATTACACCACACGAATACAACTATCTTATTCCGACTCGCTCGTTTCTTCTTCTTCGGTTTTGGTTCGTTTTGACAAGTTTCTAGGGATATATGATGTTCCCCTAATACTAACTGTCGTTTTCCATAACAGTTTAGAAAAACCTGGTGGTTTAGAGGTTCCCGGGTCATTATTACAACTTAAGGACTTCGGGGGTTGACGATACATATAAAGTTCATCGGGGTTGGAATTAGATTTCTCTATTTTTATGCCCTTTCCCTTATTATTTTCTTTTGCCTTTTTAAATTCAGTTGGGGTAATTTCTATAACATCATCGGAATTCTCGTCGGAATCCGATTCATCGGAGAATTGGTAATCCTCCCAATATTTTGCTTCCTTGGCGGAAACACCATTGACCATAATTAACCTTGGTCGGTTGGTTGAGGATTCTCTTTTACTTAACCGTTTTATTATTTCCCCCACCGGTTCTATTTCTTCTTCCGGTTCCGATTCTTCTTCCGGTTCCGATTCTTCTTCCGGTTCCGACTCTTCTTCCGGTTCCGATTCTTCTTCCGGTTCCGACTCTTCTTCCGGTTCCTCTTCGGGAACTTGTGAATCAGTCCACGAACCATTCCAATTTACATTTGACTCTTCATTATTATTAGGTGAGTCAATGGGACTTGTTCTAGAGGTAGACATCTATCACATAATATCAAACGCGATAAGAGATTAATATATCACATAATATTCACATGTTAAAAATATATAGTTTCCAACAAAATTTGTTAAGCAATCATTTTTCAAGTAAACACGGTCGAAGTCCAGACTCACTAATGCATCCTAACAAACTCAATAAGACACACTAATGCAAAATTCTGGTTCTCTAAGACCAACGCTCGGATACCAACTGAAATGTCCTGTTCTTATTGATTAAAAACGTTCCATATTAATTGATTTAGTTGCGAGGTTTTGACCTCTATATGAGACATTTTTCAAAGACTGCATTCATTTTAAAACAAACCATAACCTTTATTTCATCAATAAAGGTTTAAAAAGCTTTACGTAGATTATCAAATAATGATAATCTAAAATATCCTGTTTACACACGATCATTACATAATGGTTTACAATACAAATATGTTACAACAAAATAAGTTTCTTGAATGCAGTTTTTACACAATATCATACAAGCATGGACTCCAAATCTCGTCCTTATTTAAGTATGCGACAGTGGAAGCTCTTAGTATTCACCTGAGAATAAACATGCTTTAAACGTCAACAAAAATGTTGGTGAGTTATAGGTTTAACCTATATATATATCAAATCGTAACAATAGACCACAAGATTTCATATTTCAATACACATCCCATACATAGAGATAAAAATCATTCATATGGTGAACACCTGGTAACCGACAATAACAAGATGCATATATAAGAATATCCCCATCATTCCGGGACACCCTTCGGATATGATATAAATTTCGAAGTACTAAAGCATCCGGTACTTTGGATTGGGTTTGTTAGGCCCAATAGATCTATCTTTAGGATTCGCGTCAATTAGGGTGTCTGTTCCCTAATTCTTAGATTACCAGACTTAATAAAAAAGGGGCATATTCGATTTCGATAATTCAACCATAGAATGTAGTTTCACGTACTTGTGTCTATTTTGTAAATCATTTATAAAACCTGCATGTATTCTCATCCCAAAAATATTAAATTTTAAAAGTGGGACTATAACTCACTTTCACAGATTTTTACTTCGTCGGGAAGTAAGACTTGGCCACTGGTTGATTCACGAACCTATAACAATATATACATATATATCAAAGTATGTTCAAAATATATTTACAACACTTTTAATATATTTTGATGTTTTATGTTTATTAAGTCAGCTGTCCTCGTTAGTAACCTACAACTAGTTGTCCACAGTTAGATGTACAGAAATAAATCGATAAATATTATCTTGAATCAATCCACGACCCAGTGTATACGTATCTCAGTATTGATCACAACTCAAACTATATATATTTTGGAATCAACCTCAACCCTGTATAGCTAACTCCAACATTCACATATAGAGTGTCTATGGTTGTTCCGAAATATATATAGATGTGTCGACATGATAGGTCGAAATATTGTATACGTGTCTATGGTATCTCAAGATTACATAATATATAATACAAGTTGATTAAGTTATGGTTGGAATAGATTTGTTACCAATTTTCACGTAGCTAAAATGAGAAAAATTATCCAATCTTGTTTTACCCATAACTTCTTCATTTTAAATCCGTTTTGAGTGAATAAAATTGCTTTGGTTTCATATTGAACTATATTTTATGAGTCTAAACAGAAAAAGTATAGGTTTATAGTCGGAAAAATAAGTTACAATTCATTTTTGTAAAGGTAGTCATTTCAGTCGAAAGAACGACGTCTAGATGACCATTTTAGAAAACATACTTCCACTTTGAGTTTAACCATAATTTTTGGATATAGTTTCATGTTCATAATAAAAATCATTTTCTCAGAATAACAACTTTTAAATCAAAGTTTATCATAGTTTTTAATTAACTAACCCAAAACAGCCCGCGGTGTTACTACGACGGCGTAAATCCGGTTTTACGGTGTTTTTCGTGTTTCCAGGTTTTAAATCATTAAGTTAGCATATCATATAGATATAGAACATGTGTTTAGTTGATTTTAAAAGTCAAGTTAGAAGGATTAACTTTTGTTTGCGAACAAGTTTAGAATTAACTAAACTATGTTCTAGTGATTACAAGTTTAAACCTTCGAATAAGATAGCTTTATATGTATGAATCGAATGATGTTATGAATATCATTACTACCTTAAGTTCCTTGGATAAACCTACTGGAAAAGAGAAAAATGGATCTAGCTTCAATGGATCCTTGGATGGCTCGAAGTTCTTGAAGCAGAATCATGACACGAAAACAAGTTCAAGTAAGATCATCACTTGAAATAAGATTGTTATAGTTATAGAAATTGAACCAAAGTTTGAATATGATTATTACCTTATATTAGAATGATAACCTACTGTAAGAAACAAAGATTTCTTGAGGTTGGATGATCACCTTACAAGATTGGAAGTGAGCTAGCAAACTTGAAAGTATTCTTGATTTTATGAAACTAGAACTTTTGGAATTTATGAAGAACACTTAGAACTTGAAGATAGAACTTGAGAGAGATCAATTAGATGAAGAAAATTGAAGAATGAAAGTGTTTGTAGGTGTTTTTGGTCGTTGGTGTATGGATTAGATATAAAGGATATGTAATTTTGTTTTCATGTAAATAAGTCATGAATGATTACTCATATTTTTGTAATTTTATGAGATATTTCATGCTAGTTGCCAAATGATGGTTCCCACATGTGTTAGGTGACTCACATGGGCTGTTAAGAGCTGATCATTGGAGTGTATATACCAATAGTACATACATCTAAAAGCTGTGTATTGTACGAGTATGAATACGGGTGCATACGAGTAGAATTGTTGATGAAACTGAACGAGGATGTAATTGTAAGCATTTTTGTTAAGTAGAAGTATTTTGATAAGTGTCTTGAAGTCTTTCAAAAGTGTATGAATACATATTAAAACACTACATGTATATACATTTTAACTGAGTCGTTAAGTCATCGTTAGTCGTTACATGTAAATGTTGTTTTGAAACCTTTAGGTTAACGATCTTGTTGAATGTTGTTAACCCATTGTTTATTATAACAAATGAGATGTTAAATTGTTATATTATCATGATATTATGATATATAATATATCTCAGTATGATGTATATACAGTTAAATGTCGTTACAACGATAATCGTTACATATATGTCTCGTTTCGAAATCATTAAGTTAGTAGTCTTATTTTTACATATGTATTTCATTGTTAATACACTTAATAATATATTTACTTATCATTTAACATAATTAACCAAGTGTATCAATATCTTAATATGATTCATATGTACCTAGTAAGACGTTGTTATAACGATAATCGTTATATATATCGTTTTCGAGTTTCTTAAATTAATAGTCTCATTTTTATGTATATAACTCATTGTTAAAATACCTAATGAGATACATACTTATAATAAAAACATGTTAACTATATATATAACCATATATATGTCATCGTATAGTTTCTACAAGTTTTAACGTTCGTGAATCACCGGTCAACTTGGGTGGTCAATTGTCTATATGAAACATATTTCAATTAATCAAGTCTTAACAAGTTTGATTGCTTAACATGTTGGAAACATTTAATCATGTAAATATCAATCTCAATTAATATATATAAACATGGAAAAGTTCGGGTCACTACAAAACCTATACTTTTTCTATTTAGATTCATAAAATAGAGTTCAATATGAAACCATAGCAATTTGATTCACTCAAAACGGATTTAAAATGAAGAAGTTATGGGTAAAAAAGATTGGATAATTTTTCTCATTTTAGCTACGTGAAAATTGGTAACAAATCTATTCCAACCATAACTTAATCAACTTGTATTGTATATTATGTAATCTTGAGATACCATAGACACGTATACAATGTTTCGACCTATCATGTCGACACATCTATATATATTTCGGAACAACCATAGACACTCTATATGTGAATGTTGGAGTTAGCTATACAGGGTTGAGGTTGATTCCAAAATATATATAGTTTGAGTTGTGATCAATACTGAGATACGTATACACTGGGTCGTGGATTGATTCAAGATAATATTTATTGATTTATTTCTGTACATCTAACTGTGGACAACTAGTTGTAGGTTACTAACGAGGACAGCTGACTTAATAAACTTAAAACATCAAAATATATTAAAAGTATTGTAAATATATTTTGAACATACTTTGATATATATGTATATATTGTTATAGGTTCGTGAATCAACCAGTGGCCAAGTCTTACTTCCCGACAACGTAAAAATCTGTGAAAGTGAGTTATAGTCCCACTTTTAAAATCTAATATTTTTGGGATGAGAATACATGCAGGTTTTATAAATGATTTACAAAATAGACACAAGTACGTGAAACTACATTCTATGGTTGAATTATCAAAATCGAATATGCCCCTTTTTATTAAGTCTGGTAATCTGAGAATTAGGGAACAGACACCCTAATTGACGCGAATCCTAAAGATAGATCTATTGGGCCTAACAAACCCCATCCAAAGTACCGGATGCTTTAGTACTTCAAAATTTATATCATATCCGAAGGGTGTCCCGGAATGATGGGGATATTCTTATATATGCATCTTGTTAATGTCGGTTACCAGGTGTTCACCATATGAATGATTTTTATCTCTATGTATGGGATGTGTATTGAAATATGAAATCTTGTGGTCTATTGTTACGATTTGATATATATAGGTTAAACCTATAACTCACCAACATTTTTGTTGACGTTTAAAGCATGTTTATTCTCAGGTGAATACTAATAGCTTCCGCTGTTGCATACTAAAATAAGGACAAGATTTGGAGTCCATGTTTGTATGATATTGTGTAAAAACTGCATTCAAGAAACTGATTTCGATGTAACATATTTGTATTGTAAACCATTATGTAATGGTCGTGTGTAAACATGATATTTTAGACTATCATTATTTGATAAACTACGTAAAGCTTTTTAAACCTTTATTTATGAAATAAAGGTTATGGTTTGTTTTAAAAATGAATGCAGTCTTTGAAAAATGTCTCATATAGAGGTCAAACCTCGCAACGAAATCAATTAATATGGAACGTTTTTAATCAATAAGAACGGGACATTTCATTTAGAGTCAGGACTGGTATAACGCCGTCCATGTGTGGCGGGTTAGTCGTAAAGGAGGTTCTCACAGTGTTACCTGTGACGAAGCATTGGCTCTTACCCCTTGCGATCCCTTACGAGGGTTGGCAGTAGCCGAGAGGCAGGCCCTAAAATCAGTATCTGAGGTACACGCTGTGGTCACCAGGCGGTTAGCTGGGAAGGCACTGGGTGGGATGGTAGTTGTCCCCAACTGTATTTCAGTTGGTATCCGAGCGTTGGTCTTAGAGAACCAGAAAATTTGCATTAGTGTGTCTTATCGAGTTTGTTAGGATGCATTAGTGAGTCTGAACTTCGACGGTGTTTTCTTTAAAAATGATTGCTTAACATTTTTGTTGGAAACTATATATTATTAACATGTATATATTATGTGATATATTAATCTCTTAACATGTTTGATATTGTGTGATAGATGTCTACCTCTAGCACAAATCCCATTGACTCACCTAATAATAACGAAGAGTCGAATATATATTGGACTGATTCACAAGTTCCCGAAGAAGAACCGGAAGAAGAATCAGAACCGGAAGAAGAATCAGAATCGGAAGAGGAGGAACCGGAGGAGGAAATAGAACCGGTGGGGGAAATAATAAAACGGTTAAGTAAAATAAAATCCTCAACCAATCGACCAAGGTTAATTATGGTCAATGGTGTTTCCGCCAAGG
This sequence comes from Rutidosis leptorrhynchoides, assembly GCF_046630445.1. Lineage (NCBI taxonomy): Eukaryota > Viridiplantae > Streptophyta > Magnoliopsida > Asterales > Asteraceae > Rutidosis > Rutidosis leptorrhynchoides. Next base: position 475,878,170 of record NC_092333.1, on the reverse strand, counting down.
AAGCAAAATATTGGGAGGATTACCAATTCTCCGATGAATCGGATTTCGACGAGAATTCCGATGATGTTATAGAAATTACCCCAACTGAATTTAAAAAGGCAAAAGAAAATAATAAGGGAAAGGGCATAAAAATAGAGAAATCTAATTCCAACCCCGATGAGCTTTATATGTATCGTCAACCCCCGAAGCCCTTAAGTTGTAACAATGACCTGGGAACCTCTAAACCACTAGGTTTTTCTAAACCGTTGTGGAAAATGACAGCTCGTATTAGGAGAACATCATATATCCTTAGAAACTTGGCAAAACGAACTAAAACCGAAGAAGAAGAAATGAGCGAGTCAGAATAAGATAGTTGTATTCGTGTGGTGTAATATATGTAATATAGTGTGCTTATGCTTTATGATATATGTAAAAATTGCTTGTATTAATAAGTATTTTTTTTATGAATCTAACTCTTGTCTATTTTACAGTATAAAAACACAAAATGGATAGACAACCCAATATTTTAAGAGACCTACCCGGAGACATGATTGATGAAATCTTGTCTAGAGTCGGTCAGAATTCTTCGGCACAACTATTTACGACGAAATCAGTTTGTAAGACATTCGAAGAACGTTCCAAGAATGTCTTGGTTTATAAGAGACTTTCGTTTGAAAGATGGGGGATATCACATTGGGAAACCCATAAGTTACGATGTGTTTACTTTAACGCATATATTGTGGGGAACCTAAATGCTATTTTACGCAACGGGTTAAGAAATTATTTTGACTCAATGTATCCGAATATAGGACTTCATGATTTAGAAAAAGCGGCTAACATGCAACATAAAGAAGCATGCTATGCTTACGGGTTAGTAATGTTCGCTTCTCACTAAAGTGAGAAAAAGAACATCAGGCTACAACTATTAAACAAAACGTTCCCACAAGTGACGGAGTTGGTAATTGGGGTAAGAAATGAGGTTTTTAGGTTATTACGAGACTGTTGGTCATTACGTAACCCTCGTCCCTTTGACGACGTTACAACACGCTGTCTTATCAACGGCCATAACGGTTATGTTCCACAAGACCAAGGATGGGAAGTAGTCCTAGTAAAACCAGAATGCATGACTTGTTTCTGGACGTATGAATTACGTGTCTTTATTGCCTTTGCTGAACAACTTGTGTACTAGCTAGAATTATCTTCACAACTATCTTGTATCAAAGTTATTGTGTGCTATATTTCATGCTTTATGTAAAATAAGCGATATTGTAAGTTTGTAAAATATTGTATAAAAGTTTGAACGCGAAATATTATTATAATCAGTTTTTCATATAGAATTGTAGTAGTTGAATTGTATATTAGCTACTAAGTATGAACTTAATGGGTAGGTACTACCCGAATTTAAACTTATAAAACGCTAATATGAAGAAAAAGCTTTTATAAATGAGTTCATATTATGCTACGAAATACTATTAACTACTCTTGATATTCTATATGATTAACTCGTTTCATTTGACTATTTTGAAGGAAATGGCACCGACTACTCGACACACCTTGAATATGAGCGAAGAGGAATTTCGTGCTTTTCTTGCTTCAAACATAGCCGCAGTACAGGATGCGCTACATACCAACAATAACCTTGGATCTAGCAGTACAGGAAATCGTGTAGGATGCACCTACAAAGAATTCACTGCCTGCAAACCTTTGGAATTTGATGGAACCGAAGGACCGATCGGATTGAAACGGTGGACCGAGAAGGTCGAATCGGTGTTTGCCATAAGTAAGTGTACTGAAGAGGACAAAGTGAAGTACGCTACGCATACCTTCACAGGTTCTGCATTAACATGGTGAAATACCTATCTAGAGCAAGTGGGACAAGATGATGCGTACGCACTACCGTGGTCAGCATTCAAGCACTTGATGAACGAGAAGTACCATCCCAGAACCGAGGTCAATAAGCTCAAGACAGAACTTAGAGGGTTACAAACCCAAGGATTTGATATTACCACGTATGAAAGACGATTCACATAATTGTGCCTATTGTGTCCGGGAGCGTTCGAAGATGAGGAAGAGAAGATCGACGCATTTGTGAAAGGATTACCGGAAAGAATTCAAGAAGATATAAGTTCACACGAGCCCGCCTCCATACAACATGCATGTAGAATGGCTCACAAACTAGTGAACCAGATTGAAGAAAGAATTAAAGAACAGACTGCTGAAGAGGCTAATGTGAAGCAAGTCCAAAGAAAGTGGGAGGAAAACGGTGATAAGAATCACCAATACAACAACAACAGCAATTACAACAATAATCGCAACAACTATCCCAACAATCGCAACATCAATCGCAACTACAACAAACGGCCCAACAACAACAACAACAAGAACAACAACAACAACAACAACAACAACAACAACAACAACAACAACAACAACAACAACAACAATAACAACAACAGCAACTACAACAATCATCCCAACAACAATAATAACCGTAACAACAATAACAACAATCAGAAGCAGCTATGCCAAAGGTGTGAAAAGTATCACTCAGGGTTCTGCACCAAATTTTGCAACAAGTGTAAAAGAAATGGTCATAGCGCGGTGAAGTGTGAGGTCTACGGACCAGGGGTTAACAGAACGAAAGGAACAAATGGTGTCAGAACGAGTAATGGCGGAGCAAGTAGTGTCGGAGCAAGTTATGCCAATGTAGTTTGTTATAAATGTGGAAAATCGGGCCACATTATTAGAAATTGCCCGAACCAGGAGAACACGAATGGACAAGGCCGCGGAAGAGTTTTCAATATTAATGCGGCAGAGGCACAGGAAGACCCGGAGCTTGTTACGGGTACATTTCTTATTGACAATAAATCTGCTTACGTTTTATTTGATTCGGGTGCGGATAGAAGCTATATGAGTAGAGATTTTTGTGCTAAATTAAGTTGTCCATTGACGCCATTGGATAGTAAATTTTTACTCGAATTAGCAAACGGTAAATTAATTTCAGCAGATAATATATGCCGGAATCGAGAAATTAAACTGGGTAGCGAAATATTTAAGATTGATTTGATACCAGTAGAGTTAGGGAGTTTTGATGTAATAGTTGGCATGGACTGGCTGAAGAAGGTGAAAGCAGAGATCGTATGTTATAAAAATGCAATTCACATTGTACGAGAAGAAGGAGAACCCTTAATGGTGTACGGAGAAAAGGGCAACATGAAGCTACATCTTATTAGTAATTTGAAGGCACAAAAACTAATAAGAAAAGGTTGCTATGCTGTTCTAGCACATGTCGAGAAAGTACAAACTGAAGAAAAGAGCATCAATGATGTTCCCGTCACAAAAGAATTTCCCGATGTATTTCCGAAAGAATTACTGGGACTACCTCCACATCGATCTGTTCAATTTCAAATAGATCTTGTACCAGGAGCTGCACCAATAGCTTGTGCTCCTTATAGACTCGCACCCAGCGAGATGAAAGTACTGCAAAGCCAATTACAAGAACTTTTAGAGCGTGGTTTCATTCGACCAAGCACGTCACCGTGGGGAGCTCCTGTTTTGTTTATCAAGAAGAAGGATGGTACATTTAGGTTGTGTATTGACTACAGAGAGTTGAACAAACTTACCATCAAAAACCGTTATCCACTGCCGAGAATTGACGACTTATTTGATCAACTACAAGGCTCGTCGGTTTATTCGAAGATCGATTTACGTTCTGGATATCATCAAATGCGAGTAAAGGAGGATGATATTCCAAAAACTACTTTTAGGACGCGTTATGGTCATTACGAGTTTATGGTTATGCCGTTTGGATTGACTAACGTACCAGCTGTGTTCATGGACCTTATGAATCGAGTATGTGGGCCATATCTTAACAAGTTTGTCATTGTTTTCATCGATGACATACTTATTTACTCAAAGAATGATCAAGAGCACGAAGAACATTTGAGAAAAGTGCTAGAAGTATTGAGGAAAGAAAAACTGTACGCTAAGTTTTCAAAGTGTGCATTTTGGTTAGAAGAAGTTCAATTCCTCAGTCACATAGTGAACAAAGAAGGTATCCAGGTGGACCCGGCAAAGATCGAAACTGTTGAAAAGTGGGAAACCCCAAAAACTCTGAAGCATATACGTCAATTTTTAGGATTGGCTGGTTACTACAGAAGATTCATCCAAGATTTCCCCAAAATAGCAAAACCCTTAACTGCATTAACGCATAAAGGGAAGAAATTTGAATGGAAGGATGAACAAGAGAAGGCGTTTTAATTATTGAATAAAAAGCTAACTACGGCACCTATATTATCATTGCCTGAAGGGAATGATGATTTTGTGATTTATTGTGAAGCATCAAAGCAAGGTCTCGGTTGTGTATTAATGCAACGGACAAAGGTGATTGCTTATGCGTCTAGACAATTGAAGATTCATGAGCAAAATTATACGACGCATGATTTGGAATTACGCGCAGTTGTTTTTGCATTAAAGACTTGGAGGCACTACTTATATGGGGTTAAAAGTATTATATATACCGACCACAAAAGTCTTCAACACATATTTAATCAGAAATAACTGAATATGAGGCAGCGTAGGTGGATTGAATTGTTGAATGATTACGACTTTGAGATTCGTTACCACCCGGGGAAGGCAAATGTGGTAGCCGACGCCTTGAGCAGAAAGGACAGAGAACCCATTCGAGTAAAATCTATGAATATAATGATTCACACTAACCTTACTACTTAAATAAAGGAGGCGCAACAAGGAGTTTTAAAAGAGGGAAATTTAAAGGATGAAATACCCAAAGGATCAGAGAAGCATCTTAATATTCGGGAAGACGGAACCCGGTATAGGGCTGAAAGAATTTGGGTACCAAAATTTAGAGATATGAGAGAAATGGTACTTAGAGAAGCTCATAAAACCAGATACTCCATACATCCTGGAACGGGGAAGATGTACAAGGATCTTAAGAAACATTTTTGGTGGCCAGGTATGAAAGCCAATATTGCTAATTATGTAGGAAAATGTTTGACGTGTTTTAAGGTCAAAGCTGAACATCAGAAACCATCAGGTCTACTACAATAACCCGAAATCCCAGAATGGAAATGGGAAAACATTACCATGGATTTCATTACTAAATTGCCAAGGACTGCAAGTGGTTATGATACTATTTGGGTAATAGTTGATCGTCTAACCAAGTCAGCACACTTCCTGCCAATAAGAGAAGATGACAAGATGGAGAAGTTAGCACGACTGTATTTGAAGGAAGTCGTCTCCATACATGGAATACCAATCTCTATTATCTCTGATAGGGATGGCAGATTTATTTCAAGATTCTGGCAGACATTACAGCAAGCATTGGGAATTCGTCTAGACATGAGTACTGCCTATCATCCACAAACTGATGGGCAGAGCGAAAGGACGATACAAACGCTTGAAGACATGCTACGAGCTTGTGTTATTGATTTAGGAAACAGTTGGGATCGACATCTACCGTTAGCAGAATTTTCCTACAACAACAGCTACCATTCAAGCATTGAGATGGCGCCGTTTGAAGCACTTTATGGTAGAAAGTGCAGATCTCCAATTTGTTGGAGTGAAGTGTGGGATAGACAGATTACGGGTCCGGAGATAATACAAGAAACTACCGAGAAAATCATCCAAATTCAACAAAGATTGAAAATCGCCCAGAGTCGACAAAAGAGCTACGCGGATAGTAAAAGAAAAGATATAGAGTTTGAAATTGGAGAAATGGTCATGCTTAAGGTTTCACCATGGAAAGGCGTTGTTCGATTTGGTAAACGGGGGAAACTAAATCCAAGGTACATTGGACCATTCAAGATTATAGATCGTGTCGGACCAGTAGCTTACCAACTGGAGCTACCTCAATAACTCACGGCTGTACATAACACTTTCCACGTCTCAAATTTGAAGAAATATTTTGCTAAAGAAGATCTCACTATTCCGTTGGACCAAATCCAAATTAATGAAAAACTTCAATTCATTGAAGAACCCGTCGAAATAATGGATCGTGAGGTTAAGAGAGTTAAACAAAACAAGATACCGATTGTTAAAGTTCGATGGAATGCTCGTAGAGGACCCGAGTTCACCTGGGAGCGTGAAGATCAAATGAAGAAGAATTACCCGCATTTATTTCCAGAAGATACGTCAACACCTCCAACTGCTTAAAATTTCGGGACGAAATTTATTTAACGGGTAGGTACTGTAGTGACCCGAACTTTTCCATGTTTAAATATATATTAAATGAAATTGTTATTTACATGATTAAGTGTTTTCAACATGTTAAGCAATCAAACTTGTTAAGACTTGATTAATTGAAATAGGTTTCATATAGACAATTGACCACCCAAGTTGACCGGTGATTCACGAACGTTAAAACTTGTAAAAACTATACGATGACATATATATGGTTATATATATAGTTAACATGATTTTATTATAAGTATGTATCTCATTAGGTATTTTAACAATGAGTTATATACATAAAAATGAGACTATTAATTTAAGAAACTCGAAAACGATATATATAACGATTATCGTTATAACAACGTCTTACTAGGTACATATGAATCATATTAAGATATTGATACACTTGGTTAATTATGTTAAATGATAATTAAACATATTATTAAGTGTATTAACAATGAAATACATATGTAAAAATAAGACTACTAACGTAATAATTTCGAAACGAGACATATATGTAACGATTATCGTTGTAACGACATTTAACTGTATATTTATCATACTAAGATATATTATATAAAATAATATCATGATAATATAACAATTTAACATCTCATTTGTTATAATAAACAATGGGTTAACAACATTCAACAAGATCGTTAACCTAAAGGTTTCAAAACAACATTTACATGTAACGACTAACGGTGACTTAACGACTCAGTTAAAATGTATATACATGTAGTGTTTTAATATGTATTCATACACTTTTGAAAGACTTCAAGACACTTATCAAAATACTTCTACTTAACAAAAATGCTTACAAATACATCCTCGTTCAGTTTCATCAACAATTCTACTCGTATGCACCCGTATTCGTACTCATACAATACACAGCTTTTAGATGTATGTACTATTGGTATATACACTCCAATGATCAGCTCTTAGCAGCCCATGTGAGTCACCTAACACATGTGGGAACCATCATTTGGCAATTAGCATGAAATATCTCATAAAATTACAAAAATATGAGTAATCATTCATGACTTATTTACATGAAAACCAAATTACATATCCTTTATATCTAATCCATACACCAACGACCAAAAACACCTACAAACACTTTCATTCTTCAATTTTCTTCATCTAATTGATCTCTCTCAAGTTCTATCTTCAAGTTCTAAGTGTTCTTCATAAATTCCAAAAGTTCTAGTTTCATAAAATCAAGAATACTTCCAAGATTGCAAGTTTACTTCCATGTTTTCTAAATCCATTCCAAGTAATCATCCAAGATCAAGAAACCTTTGTTACTTACAGTAGGTTATCTTTCTAATACAAGGTAATAATCATATTCAAACTTTAATTCAATTTCTATAACTATAACAATCTTATTTCGAGTGGAAATCTTACTTGAAATTGTTTTCGTGTCATGATTCTGCTTCAAGAACTTTCAAGCCATCCAAGGATTCTTTGAAGCTAGATCTATTTTTCTCATTTCCAGTAGGTTTATCCAAGGAACTTGAGGTAGTAATGATGTTCATAACATCATTCGATTCATACATATAAAGCTATCTTATTCGAAGGTTTAAACTTGTAATCACTAGAACATAGTTTAGTTAATTCTAAACTTGTTCGCAAATAAAAGTTAATCCTTCTAACTTGACTTTTAAAATCAACTAAACACATGATCTATATCTATATGATATGCTAACTTAATGATTTAAAACCTGGAAACACGAAAAACACCGTAAAATCGGATTTACGCCGTCGTAGTAACACCGCGGGCTGTTTTGGGTTAGTTAATTAAAAACTATGATAAACTTTTATTTAAAAATTGTTATTCTGGGAAAATGATTTTTATTATGAACATGAAACTATATCCAAAAATTATGGTTAAACTCAAAGTGGAAGTATGTTTTCTAAAATGGTCATCTAGACGTCGTTCTTTCGACTGAAATGACTACCTTTACAAAAACGACTTGTAACTTATTTTTCAGACTATAAACCTATACTTTTTCTGTTTAGATTCATAAAATAGAGTTCAATATGAAACCATAGCAATTTGATTCACTCAAAACGGATTTAAAATGAAGAAGTTATGGGTAAAACAAGATTGGATAATTTTTCTCATTTTAGCTACGTGAAAATTGGTAACAAATCTATTCCAACCATAACTTAATCAACTTGTATTGTATATTATGTAATCTTGAGATACCATAGACACGTATACAATGTTTCGACCTATCATGTCGACACATCTATATATATTTCGGAACAACCATAGACACTCTATATGTGAATGTTGGAGTTAGCTATACAGGGTTGAGGTTGATTCCAAAATATATATAGTTTGAATTGTGATCAATACTGAGATACGTATACACTGGGTCGTGGATTGATTCAAGATAATATTTATCGATTTATTTCTGTACATCTAACTGTGGACAACTAGTTGTAGGTTACTAACGAGGACAGCTGACTTAATAAACTTAAAACATCAAAATATATTAAAAGTATTGTAAATATATTTTGAACATACTTTGATATATATGTATATATTGTTATTGGTTCGTGAATCAACCAGTGGCCAAGTCTTACTTCCCGACGAAGTAAAAATCTGTGAAAGTGAGTTATAGTTCCACTTTTAAAATCTAATATTTTTGGGATGAGAATGCATGCAGGTTTTATAAATGATTTACAAAATAGACACAAGTACGTGAAACTACATTCTATGGTTGAATTATCGAAATCGAATATGCCCTTTTTTATTAAGTCTGGTAATCTGAGAATTAGGGAACAGACACCCTAATTGACGCGAATCCTAAAGATAGATCTATTGGGCCTAACAAACCCCATCCAAAGTACCGGATGCTTTAGTACTTCGAAATTTATATCATATCCAAAGGGTGTCCCGGAATGATGGGGATATTCTTATATATGCATCTTGTTAATGTCGGTTACCAGGTATTCACCATATGAATGATTTTTATCTCTATGTATGGGATGTGTATTGAAATATGAAATCTTGTGGTCTATTGTTACGATTTGATATATATAGGTTAAACCTATAACTCACCAACATTTTTGTTGACGTTTAAAGCATGTTTATTCTCAGGTGAATACTAAGAGCTTCCGCTGCTGCCTACTAAAATAAGGACAAGATTTGGAGTCCATGTTTGTATGATATTGTGTAAAAACTGCATTCAAGAAACTGATTTCGATGTAACATATTTGTATTGTAAACTATTATGTAATGGTCGTGTGTAAACATGATATTTTAGATTATCATTATTTGATAATCTACGTAAAGCTTTTTAAACCTTTATTTATGAAATAAAGGTTATGGTTTGTTTTAAAAATGAATGCAGTCTTTGAAAAACGTCTCATATAGAGGTCAAAACCTCGCAACGAAATCAATTAATATGGAACGTTTTTAATCAATAAGAACGGGACATTTCATTTAGATTCAGGAGCAAGGTATTCGTTAATGACTTCCGCAAGTACTGAATCATTTGGATTCTTTGAAGGCAGGTTCAGCCTTTATGATTTGTTCACAGCCTCCTTCATACTTTGCTCAATCCGTTTTCCAGTTCCAAAGCTTCTCTTTTTCTGAGCTTTGCCAATATACTATCCTTTATCATCTAACTTTTTACTGTTAAGGTCGTTTACAGTTTTTGCTGCTTCATCAGCATTTTTCAAAATTTCGAGAACTGGTTCGCAGTTTAGGGTGTTTTTCAGAAATTTCTCATTCAAAGAATGTAAGTCTTGGAGGTAGACGTTGTGTGTATATGTAATTGTTGATGTAGACATGCTGCGAGGTTTCAAAATACTGATTGATGATTCTCAATAATTGGTATGGCAATTTTTGTTATAAGGTACGAATGAGTATATGATAGGGTTTCGATAATTATAATGATTTTTTTTTTTGGAAAGTCAAAGATCAGTGAAGTTATTGGTAAGTTTATTGCTAATGTGGTGAATATAAACGATTCCCCGGTAACGTTGGCGAAAGGGCAACGTATCTATCGAGGTTATAATAAGACTGTTTTGATTGAGAAGTCGAAGTTGACTTGCTGGAGCTGTGACAAAACTGTCTATTTTGAAACGAAATTGAAAAGTTATTTTAGCTAGTAAATGCCAAAGGGTCTAACACGGATACGTGTCGAATTATGACTTGGGTTTTGAGAGTTTTTCAGGTGTATAACTGTGGGTAACATGTGGTTGGATCATCATCTCGATTGTTCCTTAGTTGAAGTGTCTTCAGGAATTTCGAAGGGTTTGAGCACATATTGTAATCGTTAATACATATGATGTTCTAACACAGTTTGGAAGTCAAAGTATAGCTTTGAAAGATATAGGAATCTAAGAGTGAAGATACTGGTTATATTTCGAATTGAATTATGCGATTTCAAAATCAGAATATGTAATTGAATTTGAATGAGTATGATTCTTTTGTTTTATATGAAAGAATGGATATTGTTGTGAAAATAGGGAGTATAGTTGATGATTGCTGAATCAGTTTCGAAAAATGTAATATATTAATTGTGAATTTATATATCTCTCGGTTATTACCTACCCGTTAAAAAAAATTTCACAATTAATATTTTGTACAAAAGAAGTTTATTACAGTCTTTATGAAAATATATGTGTATATTTTCTTTAGATGTAATATAGATTTAATGAGTTAATATTAAATTAAACTCATTTGTTTTATGGTTGGAACTAGAATTGAGTAATCTCTAAAACTTTATAAATTGCATAAGTATTTCTTCAATAATATTGAAATTATGAATCATTACTTTGTTATTTGTTGGTTTTCGTGAAATTCTTGTGAACTTCGCATGGTACGAATGATGTTATTTGAAAAGTTTCGAGTACATCGATGATGAAAGTGTAAAATCAAACATATATTCGAATAATACACTTGATTTATTATGAATTGGATTTTTATTGAATTGAGACAGAGATTGTAATTAACGATGGTTAAGTTGTGGACGAATGACGTACATCATTGCATATTTGTAATATGAATTAACTGAGTAGTTAAGATTCACACATAATAGCTTAGTACGGGAAGATTTATTATGGTTTAAAAATTTATACATATAAAATATACATATAAATCTTTCGATTGGAAATGAGTTAATACTTCATAAATCGTTGATACAATATATTTGTTGTTGATTTGTAATGATGTCCACAATGATTCTTGAACTGACAGAGTTTGTGATGTTACAGGTGTTGTTGATTCTGACGATACTGACAGCACTGACTGTGTTGATGATGCTACGGTCCTGTTGATGCTGTTGGTAAAACAATTCTAGCTTGTAAATCGTACACCATTTTCGATCAAAGTTTCTATTCTACCATCTCCGTTCACTCATCCGATTTACGGTCAGAATTAAATACTCTCTAAGATTTTGGAGATTACATAACTGCCGCAGAGATATCTCTTCAATGAAGTTTATGAATTAATACTTCATCGTTTGTTGTTGTTGTTGATATTCTTGGATATTTACAGGGCGTATGACGTTGATATTTGAGATATAGATTGTGATGTTGCGGTGTAGGATGTGGATGTTGTTGTTGGTGGTGGTGATGGTACTGTTGGTGTTGCTGATGGTGGTACTGTTTATGTTGCTGGTGCTGCTGCTGGTGTTTGTAACCTTTGCACCATATTCTCCAAAGCCACTACCCGAGCGCGAAGCTCGTTGACTTCTTCTATTACACCGGGGTGATTGTCGGTTCGGACGAGCGGATAAATAAAATCTAGAATTTGGTGTAGTATGTAATCGTGACGAGATACTCAAAGAGAGAAAATGGTGTTTCGGATAGGTTCGCCGGTAAGTGCTTCAGGTTCTTCGCCAAGAGGGCAATGTGGTGGATGGATGGGATCACCTTCTTCTTGTCTCCAATGATTAAGAAGGCTACGAACCCATCCCCAATTCATCCAGAATAGATGATGACTAATTGGTTGATCCATTCCGATCACACTGCTTTCGGAACTTGAGTGGAATTCCATTTTGGAATCCGAGGGACTTGAACTAATGACGAATTCCATTTCGTACGATTGAATAAAGAATTTTTCGATATGAAATGATTTTCCGGCTATCGGGTGGTATTCTAATTATATAGAGCAAAAGGTTTCGTAGATTACGGAGGAATTTACGGAATATGTCAGGCAAAGTTTATAGTAACAGATACGCTAAGATATGAATTAGCAGATACGCTAAGATATGAATTTTTTCTATACACTATTCATGCAATCAATGCAATAAGATGTGTCTAGACTAAGAATGATAAGCAGGTAATTTCCGACAAAAATGATGAGCAAAACTTTTGACATGCAGACACGGTCGAAGTCCAGACTCACTAATGCATCCTAATGACTATCAGTTAGACACACTAATGCAGACCTGGTTCGCTAAGACCACCGCTCTAATACCAGCTGAAAGGACCCGTTCATATACATTATAAACGATTCACAATAGTTGATTACATCGCGAGGTATTTGACCTCTATATGATACATTTTACAAACATTGCATTCGTTTTTAAAAGACAAACTGTCTTTACAATGAAAGTTGATGGCATGCACACCATTTCATAATACATCCAACTATAATTAGCTTAATAATAATCTTGATGAACTCAATGACTCGAATGCAATGTCTTTCAAAATATGCCATGAATGACTCCAAGTAATATCCTTAAAATGAGCTAATGCACAGCGGAAGATTTCTTTAATACCTGAGAATAAACATGCTTTAAAGTGTCAACCAAAAGGTTGGTGAGTTCATAGATTTATCATAACAATCATTTCAATATATTAATAGACCACAAGATTTCCGTTTATAAATATATGTACACTCGCAAGTGTATAAAAGTATTCTATAAGTTGTAGGCACCCGGTAACAAGCCTTAACATTCATGTTTTACCCTCTGAAGTACACCAGATCAGGTGTGTTTAAAATAACCTCGAAGTACTAAAGCATCCCATAGTCAGGATGGGGTTTGTCAGGCCCAATAGATCTATCTTTAGGATTCACGCCTACCGTACATAGACAAGTAGTTTAATGTTACCAAGCTAAGGGTATATTTCTGGTTTAAACCCACGTAGAATTAGTTTTAGTACTTGTGCCTATTTCGTAAAACATTTATAAAAACAGCGCATGTATTCTCAGTCCCAAAAATATATATAAAAGGGAGCAAATGAAACTCACAATACTGTATTTCGTAGTAAAAATACATATAACGTCATTTAACAAGTGCAAGGTTGGTCTCGGATTCACGAACGTATCAATATTGAGATTCAATATTGCAGGAAAGTACGTAGACACAACGGAGATGATAAACACTAGATTGACCTCACGAGCATACCCATGAACCATACCCATCACCTCCATAGCTATAACCCATAATTTCCTTAGCTTCGACTCATTCAAAAAAACTATTTTGAAATCACTCAGACAGCACTCCATCGTAATATTTTATGTATACTAATAATATTTTGAAATAATACAGAACAAATATATATATATATATATATATATATATATATATATATATATATATATATATATATATATATATATATATATATATATATATATATAAATCAATTGAGAAAGTTTAGAGAAATATATTTTCAAGTTTCTATGAAATAATGAAACCTATTGAATTCTAATTATAATAGATTTTTGAATTATTAAAGTGAATTATTAAAGTATGAATTATTAAAGTGAATTATTAAAGTATAAATTATTAAAGTTAATTATTAAAGTATGAATTATTAAAGTGAATTATTAAAGTATGAATTATTAAAGTGAATTATTAAAGTATGAATTATTAAAGTGAATTATTAAAGTATGAATTATTAAAGTGAATTATTAAAGTTAAAATAAGTAAAAGTAAAGTAAAGGTAAAGTTAAAGTATAGTAAAAGTATAAAAACTATGTATGTATAATACGCGTATAAATATATATAATATTAATTTAAATCGTTATATATATTTAATGAAATAAAATATAAATATCGTTATATTTATTATACTGGTTAAGTAATGAGTTGTCAAAAGTGATTCTAGATATTTATAAAAGTTATATACGTTTTAATAATAAAGTTCTTTTTAAACTGAAAACGTCTTTGTACGTTTGAAAATAGATTAATAGAATATTATGGAAACCAATTCTCCACTAACTTTCGTAAATGACACTTTTTGTTTTTATTTATAAATAGCTTTACAAATTATTCTGAATATCGTTAAGAGGAATAGATTTTCTCAAATCATAGTGGACCTCTCAACAGAGACTTGTATTCATAATTCAATATTTCTGATAATTCAATCATTTAATATATTTTTTTTAATTTCGTCGAAAATCATATTGAAACAAATACGTTCGTGTAAAGTATTATACGTTTAATACTTTATTAATATTCTCAAGTTATAATATATATATATATATATATACATATACATATCTATTTATATATAACGGTTCGTGAATCGTCGGAATTTGGTCGAGGTTATAATGAATGTATGAACACAGTTTAAAATTCTTGAGATTTAACTTAACAAACTTTGCTTATCGTGTCGGAATAATATAAAGATTAAAGTTTAAATTTGGTCAGAAATTTCCGGGTCGTCACACGTATTTTAAAATCTGTGTGATAATAAGCCTTTTTTTCTTCTCATGTGATATGTTTTCTCCTTTTATATTTTGTAGACAAAGTTTGATATTCCACAAACTGCTCATTCTTGGATACTCCAGTCATATGGTCGAAAAATGAAAAATTGGAGGGCGAGAATAAAGGAAGTCTACTTTGATCCATCTTTTTCAATGGAGGTTCAATTGAATTCACCGCCTGAAGAACTGATCAAAATACATTGGAGAAGACTTCTTGAATATTGGAGTAGAGAAAGGGTGAAGGTATGAAATAATCTTACACTTGGTGTAACTTTTTTTATATTATTTTATTTCATATTAGAATATTTAATATATTTTCTTTTTTAGGCGATGACCGACAAAAATAAAGCCAATAGGGCTAACAAAAAGTGGACGCAAGTGACCGGGAAAAAAAGTTTTGCAAGAATCCGTGAAGAACTGAAGGTAATTTCATGGGTAAATTATTAATATAGTATAGCTTTTGAATATACATTGTTAATAGTTACCCCGTTTTTACTCATTGTAGACGAGTTTCGGAAGAGAACCTACTCGGGTCGATATGTATAAGAAATGTTTTACAAATGGAAGTGCTGATGATGAAGCTGCAACTGTACCCGTAAGTAATTTTACAAACACTATTATGATGTATGAAAGAATCAAAAGTGGATCAAATATATCCTACACATGATATCAGTAGATGTATATTTATATGTTAATCACCATAAACCACATGTGAGGTTTTTATTGCATTTGAAGTAGACTTTTAGTGACTTTTACCTTTGTGATATGTTCCTGCGCTTCAGTTGGGTTATTTTATCTTTTAAGTTAATTAGTTGTATATTTATATGTTAATCACCATAAACCACTTGATAATCTTCTAGCCAATTTATTTGAGGTGAATATTAATAGAGTCTTCAACTGATAGTGACCACTTGCTTTTCATTATGAATTAATGTCGAAATCCCAAAATCCTAGTCTAGCATTAATACGTTAAGCATTGGATATATATCGAATATCTGGGTGTGATTTGGCTATACTTTAATTGAGCATTGCATATATCGAATACCAGAGTAGAATCATTTCTGTCATACCGAAATATGTTTTCTGTTTTATATTTATATGCCTGTTTAAATATTAAGTTTTTTTTATGCAGAAAAAATGAAAGAACTTACGGGCAAACTTGTGGACGGTGAAACTGATACACCTGGACCAGACGATGTTTTTTCCCAGGTAATGGGGCGCAATAATTCTGGTTCTACCCAAATGTATGGACTTGGCATTCGTGCTAAAGACTTGTGGGGCATAGTACCTGGTCGATCAGCCGTTCGTAAGGAGAATGCTCATCTCAAGTCTGATAAGGCAGAACTTGAGAATGAAAATTCAAGGTTAAAAGCCCAGATGGCTCGGAAGAATTGTAACATCCCGTTTTTCCCGTACATGCCTAAAGGTACGTGTTTAACCATTTGTACGTTTATATTTTGTTGTTTATGATAAATAAACATAAGCGTTAGTTGTTGTGTAAATGTGTATATGAATATAATATATATGCTTAAGAAGGTATGCATGTATAAGTATATGCATGAGTTTTGATGGAGTTAAGTCGGGCGAGGCCTTAGGATGAAGTCTAGTGTATATGAGAAGTGAGAATGAAGCTTAAAAGTCGTGTAAATCTTTGTGTGTTTAAAATATGGAAAGGTGGTCAGACTACCGCCATTGTCGCGCCGCGGAGAGGAAGGTCGCACCGCGACATATAACGCGAATCAAGAGTCAGGAACCAGATTAAACAGCTCAAATTTTATGTGCATTGCCATGCCGCGACATATGGGGTCGCGCCGCGACCCACTGGGTGAACTGGTTCCGGATTTAGCTTTTAAAAAGAGTGAATCAAGGGTATTTTCGTCTTTTCACGTGTAGATCTGATTGAGACTTTAAGTCTCAGCCACTTATCCTTATTATTCATTTTCTTTTCCATTTTCTTATCTATTTTCCTCTCAAAACATAAAAACCCAATTGGATTCAAAATGAGATTTGAGAGTTGATCTTCGGAGCAAGAATTAAAGTTGTTCTCCTCGTTCTTAGCTACGAGTGGATAGTGTTGGTAAGTCTTAACTCCGTATTTTGAGTTTTAGTTAATTTATGGCTAGGGTTTGGCCATTTGGGACTTGTAAAACCCATTTGGGGACTTAATGGGTGGATTTGGGTTAATTTGATGTAAGAAAACCCAAATGGTGTCAACCTAGGGTTTGTTCATGTAATTGGGGTTTTGTAAGTGTTAAATTGAGGTGCTAGTTACTAACACACTTGTAAATGATGAAAGCTTGTTAAGGGGTTAAGTTTGACCAAGTTTGTGTGTATAAGTGTTAAAATGAGTCAAATGAGTCACGGTTGACCTAATTGGGTGAAATGGGTATGAAATACCTATAGTTTGTGTTTGTTGGTGATATTAGGCTCCAATCACTAGCTTTTAGTGATGTATGACGAGTCATGGCCATTAATGGGCGATTTGGTGGGTGTGAGTCATTTAATGCGGTTAGGACATTAAATGGTCAAGAATTGAGTGATAGTGGTTAATTCCACTAGGTTGTATGTTAATTAAATGCTTAATGTGATAGGTGCATTTCCTTGAAGGTTGCGAGCTTGATTCACTAGATCACCAAAGGTGATAAGGTGAGTGAAATAATTATATGCGTGCATATATGATGTATTTATTTGTGTGGTATGAGTTGTGAAGTGTCGACGTGTTATGACACCACTTCTCACGTGGCGAGTGAAGTGTCGATTTGTTAAGACACCACTCGGGAGTGAAGCATCGACGTGTTAAGATGCCACTCCGAGGGATGTAACGAGTGAAGTGTCGACGTGTTAAGACACCACCCGGGGTGAAGTATCTACGTGTTAAGATGCCACCCGTGGGGTTAGTGTACGACGTGTTAAGTGCACTAACAGTTGTTGTGAACACTGATGGGAAATTTAAGTACCATTCCTTGTACGATTGGTTAACCATGGTTGTGCATTGTATTGTAGCATATTATATTGTTCGAGTTATATGCTATCGTTATGCTAGCTCGTGTGATTGGAAGTTTAGTTATTATACTTGTGATGGTATGATTATCTATATTGCTAGCATGTATGCGGTAAATGTTTAACTGATTGCAAGTAAGTAGGTTGTATATGTAATCATGTAATTGTTGCACTCACTAAGCATTAGCTTACCCCTCTCATTATTTATCTTTTTAGATGCAGGTGCGGATAAGGGAAAAGGGGTTGTCGGGCACTAGGTGTCCCTTGATGATGCTTGTCGAAGCTTTTGAAGTTGGCCTAGTGTTTTGGGTAGTTTAGCCACAAACTATGCTCGAAGTATTGTTTGGTTTAAAACTATCATTGGTGAATGGGTCAAACTTGTACTACATTTGTTAAGGGCCTTCGTGCCGTTTATAAACATTTAACTTGTGATGTTGTTTAATGGGTTATATGTAATCGTTTAATTTGGAGCTAACGGTTTATCATTTTTAAAAAAAAATTATCGTATGGAATACGAGTTGGGTTGTTTCAAGAATAATGGTTCTGGGGTTGAGAATGAAGGTTCGGATCATCAGGATAATGGTTCGGTTGTTAAACGTTTAAAGGTATGTTTCAATTTAATAGCTTACCTTACTGTTTTTCTACCCTTTTAGCATTCATAAATGTTTTTTTTTTTTTGAAACTAAATTTTAGGTGAGAGATGAAGTGTATGTGAAAAGCATTACAAACAACAAGGTAGCAAGAGGAAAGTTGGTAAGCATGGATCCAACTGCTGTTGTTTTGCAGAAAGAACTTGGAGCTGGTTGGTGTGGGGTAGAGCTTCAAGTGGCCATTGAAAGAAATGAAGTTTTGTTTAGGCCATTTGAGCATATGAGATACATTCATGACGTCATTGGTACGTCTACTGCTTGGCCTACTGCGTTGATCGAGGTATGTCTTTGTTAATTTTGTACTAAAATTATGATTCATTTTTATAGCGTGCACCTTTATGCTTATACATGGATGGTTTAATTGTAGGTGGCAGATTTTGATGAGTGATCAAGATAGATTGGTGGCGGATTGAAGAGTTTGTGTGTTTTGTAATGCTGGCAGGTTTGATTATAATGTTTGAACATGAATATTACTACCTCCGTCTCATTCCAATAGGGCAGTATTCTATTTTGGGCTGTCCCATTCTGATAGTCCACTTCCATAAATAGAAAGGAAAGAAGATATTTCATTGGTGGATCTGGAGAGAGAAGATATTTCATTGGTGGAGAAATGAAGTTAGTGGGATTTCCTAAAACTGCGTGTTTTTTGTCTGTGGACTATTGGAATGAGACGGAGGGAGTAATTGTTTTATAAGTTTGTGTGTTTGAGACAATGATCTATAATATGTTGATGTTACATAGACATGTTCTTGCATTTGTGGTGTTGAAACAATATTATAGTTGATAATGCTAAAAACGAACATATATTTCATAGCATTATCCCTCAAGAAAGACAAGCTTTTAGTTGCAATTGTTCTATTTACAAGTGATATTCGTTTAAATAATAAAAGGTAAAGACAAAAGACAGATTCGACGAATTGAAGACGCAAACGACCAAAAAGCTCAAAAGTACAAAATACAATCAAAGTGGTTCCAATTATTGATAAGAAACGTCTCAAAATTACAAGAGTACAAGACGCAAAATGCAAAGTACAAGATATTAAATTATACGTAAGGACGTTCGAAAATCCGGAACCGGGACCAGAGTTAACTCTCAACGCTCGACGCAACGGGCTAAAAATTACAAGTCAACTATGCACATAAATATAATATAATATTTAAATAATTCTTATAATTATTTATATATTATATTTATTTATAAAAACCGTCGGCATACAAAGAAACAAAGTTTTGTGAGCAGGAAAAAGTGGCCATGCGATCGCCTGGCCTGGAAGGCAAAAAGCCATGCGATCGCATGGCAGTAGGTGACAGCCCAGGTTCTATAAATTCGCGGTTTTGGCTCAGTTTTTAATCATCAATATCATCCATCTCTCTATCTATAAACGTATATATATATATATATATATATATATTTATTTATATTTTAATTTTAATTTTAATTTTAATTTCTAATAATAAGGGTATGTTAGCGACTGTTGTAAGGGTGTAAGTCGAAATTCTGTCCGTGTAACGCTACGCTATTTTTAATCACTGTAAGTTATGGTTAATGTTATTTTTAATTTAATGTCTCGTAGCTAAGTTATTATTATGCTTATTTAAGACGAAGTAATCATGATGTTGGGCTAAAAATATTAAGATTGGGCAATTGGGCTTTGTACCATAATTGGGGTTTGGATAAAAGAACGACACTTGTGGAAATTAGACTATGGGCTATTAATGGGCTTTATATTAACTAAATGATACCTCGTTAATTTAATATATAGACTTATAATTTGACGTATTTATATATAACCATATACGCTTGACTGGGTACGGTGGGCGGGATATCTATAAATACCAATAATTGTTCATTTTACCGGACACAGAACTGGATTAATAGTTAATAGACATGTTGAAACAGGGGTGGATTACATTCAAGGGTAATTGGTATAATTGTTAACAAAGTAGTAAAACCTTGGTTTACACGCAGTCGATAACCTGGTGTATTCATTAAACAAAGTATTAAGACCTTGTTACAATTCGAATCCCCAATTAGTTGGAATATTTGACTTCAGGAATAAGAATAATTTGACGAAGACTTTCGCACTTTATATTTATGACTGATGGACTATTATGGACAAATCCGTATGGACATATTGAATAATCCAGGACAAAGGACAATTAACCCATGGGAATAAACTAAAAACAACACGTCAAACATCATGATTACGGAAGTTTAAATAAGCATAATTCCTTTATTTCATATTTAATTTCCTTTATTTCATATTTAATTGCACTTTTAATTATCGCACTTTTATTTATTGTCATTATATTTAATTGCACTTTTAATTATCGTAATTTCATTATCGTTATTTACTTTACGCTTTAAATTAAGTTATATTTATTTTTAATATTTTACATTAGGTTTTAACTGCGACTTAAGTTTAAAATCGATAAACCGGTCATTAAACGGTAAAAACCCCCTTTTATAATAATAAACTACTTATATATATTTTTATATTTTTATAATTATAAGTTAAAAATATAGCGTTAAGCTTGTTTAAAAGATCCCTGTGGAACGAACCGAACTTACTAAAAACTACACTACTGTACGATTAGGTACACTGCCTATAAGTGTTGTAGCAAGGTTTTGGTATATCCATTCTATAAATAAATAAATATCTTGTGTAAAATTGTATTGTATTTAATAGTATTTCTTTATAAAAATAATATTATTTCCTAGTACACCTCGCACACATCAAGTATTTTTGGCGCCGCTGCCGGGGAGATTCTTGTTTAAACGCCAGAAGCGCAACGCTATATAAAAAAAAAGATTTTTATTAATTTTTAGTTTACTTTTATAAAAATACGTTTTTGTAAAAATACGTTTTAGTTTCTAAAAATATAAAAAGAAAAACAAAATTTATATATTTTTAAGAGTATGTTAAATATTTAAGTTCTATAAAGTTTCTTTATTTTTATTTTGTAAAAATATAAGTTTTATTTAATTTATATAAATATATTAAATAAATAACTAAATCAGAAAACAGAAAAAAAATATAAAAACTCGAGGCCCGTACTGTAGCAGTCCAAAGTGTGGCCTGATACTCTTATCCATGCGATCGCATGGATTTTTAAGGTGAGGACCATGCGATCGCATGGCCCTGACTGACACGCCTGTTTTGACCTAGTTTCGCATTAATTACGGTGTATTATTTATTATTATTACTTTAAACCCTAATTAGGGTTATATTTTTATATTATTTAGTTTAGTTTTATTAATTAATTTGTATTTTAAGTTTAATAAGTTTTAATAAATTATAAAATTAATAGTTTTATAAAATAAATAATATAAAAATAATATTTTTATAAAAAAAATTTTACTTTTTACAAGTTTAAGTTTATTTTTTATATTTTGTATCTTTTTATTCGTTTTAGCGTAATATTTGTATTTTTCGATCGTATTTAGTTTTAAGTCATAGTTTTTGACATAGTTATTTTTATTTATAGATTTTTAGATTTGCCGTAAAATTGCTTAAGTTCTTTTTCTTTATACTAAGATTTAGGTGCTTTAAAATTTTGCGACGCCGTTTTTATATTTTAGTACCTTTTTAAGTTATTGCCATTTGAGATATAGTATTTCTTTTAAGCTTTAATATTTTTTTAGACGCGACTTTTAATTCTTAGTTTTTAGTTCCTCTTTAAGTTTCGACGCGCTACTTTCTTATTTTTATTTTTTCGACCATTTATTTTTTGACGTTTTTCGACGCTCAATCTTTTTCTTTCTTATTTCTCGCCGCTCTAGTTTTTAGGACTTAGATTTTTTTCTATTTCTTATCTAAAATTTCTTTAAATTTAAACGAAAAATTATTTTAAGTGGTTAAATTGATAGACATCAAAATTTTCTGGTTCGTAGTAATAGTTGGATTTGTACGTGTACCGGCTTATTGGAGCCAAACAGTACTCAATTATATTGAGACCAAAAGAATCCTGCCCCTCTACTGCATCTTTTGGCTATTCGAAACGTGGGCAAAATCAGAAAAGTCTATTAATTGGATAACTTATATAATTTTTCTTTCTTTTTAAAAACTAATAGGATATTCAGTGAATGCACCGAGCAAAACGTTCACCACCTTTTGTACGTTCACCACCTGTAACTCGATCAAGACATCTAGCAAATATTGTCGCCGTTGATTTTTCTTTAGAATCGTCATCCAGTCGACCAAGTACTCCAATTCAAATTTCCGATAATCCATTTTTTGAACCCGACCTCACAATTGAGAATCCGAAGAATATTCAGGGATAATTCATAGATCCTGAACCATTAATCTTTCCTCCGGAACCACCAATCATTCAAACAAAGATTGTTGAGGAACGAACCATTAAATCAGAATCCTCTAGTGATTCAAATTCAACAAATTCAATTATGGAGAATCTGGAACCTCTAAGTATGGAAGACCGAATGAGAGCTAAACGCACTGGCCAAGGTCACGCAATTACTCAACCTGACATTAATGCGTCAGATTATGAAATCAAGGGACAAATCCTACACATGGTGACTAATCAATGCCAATTTAGTGGTGCGCCGAAGGAAGATCCAAATGAACATCTTCGTACCTTTAATAGGATCTGTACTCTATTTAAAATAAGAGAAGTGGAGGATGAACAGATATATCTCATGTTATTTCCCTGGACTTTAAAAGGAGAAGCCAAAGATTGGTTAGAATCGTTACCTGAAGGGGCGATTGATACATGGGACGTTTTAGTTGAAAATTTTCTTAAACAATTCTTTCCGGCATCTAAAGCCGTGAGACTTCAAGGAGAAATTGTTACGTTCACACAAAAGCCAAATGAAACTCTATATGAGGCTTGGACAAGATTTGGAAAGTTATTGAGAGGATGTCCGCAACATGGTTTAGACACCTGTCAAATAGTACAAATATTCTACCAAGGATGCGACATCACTACACGAAAAGACATTGATATAGCAGCTGGTGGTTCCATTATGAAGAAAACAGCAACTGATGCTTATAAAATTATTGATAACACTGCTTCCCACTCACATGAGTGGCACCAAGAAAAAGATATCGTTAGATCATCTAAAGCAGCTAGAGCCGATTCTAGCCATGACTTAGATTCCATTTCTGCAAAGATAGATGCTGTTGAGAGACGAATGCAAAAGATGACTAAGGATATACACTCAATACGAATTAGTTGTGAGCAGTGTGGAGGACCACATTTAACAAAAGATTGTCTCAGTATTGAACTAACAATGGAACAAAGGGAGAATGTTTCATACATAAACCAAAGGCCTGGAAATAATTATCAGAATAATTATCAACCGCCAAGACCGATCTACAATCAAAACCAGAATTATAACCGAAATGTGAAATGTCCCGTTCTTATTGATTAAAAACGTTCCATATTAATTGATTTCGTTGCGAGGTTTTGACCTCTATATGAGACGTTTTTCAAAGACTGCATTCATTTTAAAACAAACCATAACCTTTATTTCATCAATAAAGGTTTAAAAAGCTTTACGTATATTATCAAATAA
The DNA here is from genome assembly GCF_046630445.1 of Rutidosis leptorrhynchoides. NCBI lineage: Eukaryota > Viridiplantae > Streptophyta > Magnoliopsida > Asterales > Asteraceae > Rutidosis > Rutidosis leptorrhynchoides. The sequence continues at coordinate 475,854,130 of NC_092333.1, read as the reverse complement.
TGATAATCTAAAATATCATGTTTACACACGATCATTACATAATGGTTTACAATACAAATATGTTACAACAAAATAAGTTTCTTGAATGCAGTTTTTACACAATATCATACAAGCATGGACTCCAAATCTCGTCCTTATTTAAGTATGCGACAGCGGAAGCTCTTAATAATCACCTGAGAATAAACATGCTTAAAACGTCAACAAAAATGTTGGTGAGTTATAGGTTTAACCTATATATATCAAATCATAATAATAGACCACAAGATTTCATATTTCAATACACATCCCATACATAGAGATAAAACTCATTCATATGGTGAACACCTGGTAACCGACATTAACAAGATGCATATATAAGAATATCCCCATCATTCTGGGACACCCTTCGGATATGATATAAATTTCGAAGTACTAAAGCATCCGGTACTTTGGATGGGGTTTGTTAGGCCCAATAGATCTATCTTTAGGATTCTCATCAATTAGGGTATCTGTTCCCTAATTCTTAGATTACCAGACTTAATAAAAAGGGGCATATTCGATTTCGATAATTCAACCATAGAATGTAGTTTCACGTACTTGTGTCTATTTTGTAAATCATTTATAAAACCTGCATGCATTCTCATCCTAAAAATATTAGATTTTAAAAGTGGGACTATAACTCACTTTCACAGATTTTTACTTCGTTGGGAAGTAAGACTTAGCCACTGGTTGATTCACGAACCTATAACAATATATACATATATATCAAAGTATGTTCATAATATATTTACAACACTTTTAATATATTTTGATGTTTTAAGTTTATTAAGTCAGTTGTCCTCGTTAGTAACCTACAACTAGTTGTCCACAGTTAGATGTACAGAAATAAATCGATAAATATTATCTTGAATCAATCCACGACCCAGTGTATACGTATCTCAGTATTGATCACAACTCAAACTATATATATTTTGGAAATCAACCTCAACCCTGTATAGCTAACTCCAACATTCACATATAGAGTGTCTATGGTTGTTCCGAAATATATATAGATGTGTCGACATGATAGGTCAAAACATTGTATACGTGTCTATGGTATCTCAAGATTACATAATATACAATACAAGTTGATTAAGTTATGGTTGGAATAGATTTGTTACCAATTTTCATGTAGCTAAAATGAGAAAAATTATCCAATCTTGTTTTACCCATAACTTCTTCATTTTAAATCCGTTTTGAGTGAATCAAATTGCTATGGTTTCATATTGAACTCTATTTTATGAATCTAAACAGAAAAGGTATAGGTTTATAGTCGGAAAAATAAGTTACAAGTCGTTTTTGTAAAGGTAGTCATTTCAGTCGAAAGAACGACGTCTAGATGACCATTTTAGAAAACATACTTCCACTTTGAGTTTAACCATAATTTTTGGATATAGTTTCATGTTCATAATAAAAATCATTTTCTCAGAATAACAACTTTTAAATCAAAGTTTATCATAGTTTTTAATTAACTAACCCAAAACAGCCCGCGGTGTTACTACGACGGCGTAAATCCGGTTTTACGGTGTTTTTCGTGTTTCCAGGTTTTAAATCATTAAGTTAGCATATCATATAGATATAGAACATGTGTTTAGTTGATTTTAAAAGTCAAGTTAGAAGGATTAACTTTTGTTTGCGAACAAGTTTAGAATTAACTAAACTATGTTCTAGTGATTACAAGTTTAAACCTTCGAATAAGATAGCTTTATATGTATGAATCGAATGATGTTATGAACATCATTACTACCTTAAGTTCCTTGGATAAACCTATTGGAAAATAGAAAAATGGATCTAGCTTCAACGGATCCTTGGATGGCTCGAAGTTCTTGAAGCAGAATCATGACACGAAAACAAGTTCAAGTAAGATTATCACTTGAAATAAGATTGTTATAGTTATAGAAATTGAACCAAAGTTTGAATATGATTATTACCTTGTATTAGAATGATAACCTACTGTAAGAAACAAAGATTTCTTGAGGTTGGATGATCACCTTACAAGATTGGAAGTGAGCTAGCAAACTTGAAAGTATTCTTGATTTTATGTAACTAGAACTTGTAGAATATATGAAGAACACTTAGAACTTGAAGATAGAACTTGAGAGAGATCAATTAGATGAAGAAAATTGAAGAAATAAAGTGTTTGTAGGTGTTTTTGGTCGTTGGTGTATGGATTAGATATAAAGGATATGTAATTTTGTTTTCATGTAAATAAATCATGAATGATTACTCATATTTTTGTAATTTTATGAGATATTTCATGCTAGTTGCCAAATGATGGTTCCCACATGTGTTAGGTGACTCACATGGGCTGCTAAGAGCTGATCATTGGAGTGTATATACCAATAGTACATACATCTAAAAGCTGTGTATTGTACGAGTACGAATACGGGTGCATACGAGTAGAATTGTTGATGAAACTGAACGAGGATGTAATTGTAAGCATTTTTGTTAAGTAGAAGTATTTTGATAAGTGTATTGAAGTCTTTCAAAAGTGTATAAATACATATTAAAACACTACATGTATATACATTTTAACTGAGTCGTTAAGTCATCGTTAGTCGTTACATGTAAGTGTTGTTTTGAAACCTTTAGGTTAACGATCTTGTTAAATGTTGTTAACCCAATGTTTATAATATCAAATGAGATTTTATATTATTATATTATAATGATATTATCATGTATGAATATCTCTTAATATGATATATATACATTAAATGTCTTTACAACGATAATCGTTACATATATGTCTCGTTTAAAAATCATTAAGTTAGTAGTCTTGTTTTTACATATGTAGTTCATTGTTAATATACTTAATGATATGTTTACTTATCATAGTATCATGTTAACTATATATATATATATATATATATATATATATATATATATATATATATATATATATATATATATATATATATATATATATATATATATATATATATATATATATATATATATCCATATATATGTCATCATATAGTTTTTACAAGTTTTAACGTTCGTGAATCACCGGTCAACTTGGGTGGTCAATTGTCTATATGAAACATATTTCAATTAATCAAGTCTTAACAAGTTTGATTGCTTAACATGTTGGAAACACTTAATCATGTAAATAACAATTTCATTTAATATATATATAAACATGGAAAAGTTTGGGTCACTACAAAATGTTCCATACAAAAACCAACAAGGTCCAAGTAATCAACAAGTATCCAACAATACTTACAATCAGCAAAGACCTAATTTTCAAAACAAACCACCACAAACCGATGATAAAAAGCCAAATTTAGAAGACATGATGTCGAAGCTAGTTGAATCTCAAACTCAATTTTTTACATCTCAGAAACAAATGAATGAACAAAATGCTCAAGCATTTAGAAATTAACAAGCTTCTATTCAAAATCTGGAACAAGAAGTGAGCAACCTAGCAAGGTTGATAGGTGAAAGAAAACCGGGAAGTTTACCTAGTGATACAAATGCTAACCCCCGGAATGAAACAGCTAAAGCCATTACCACAAGAAGTGGTATTACACTTAAACCACCTGAAATACCTGTAATTTCTGATGACTCTATTCCTACTCCACAAGAACCACAATCTGAGCAAGATAAGAAAAAAGAACCGGTAGTTGAAAAGGTTAATGAAGATAACACAGTTAAGGCTAAACCTTATGTTAAACCATACCAACCACTACTTCCTTACCCGAGTAAAATGAGAAAAGAGAGACTTGAAGCCGAGCAATCCAAATTCTTGGATATGTTTAAACAGATAAATGTAAATCTTCCTTTCATTGATGTGATTTCAGGAATGCCTAGATATGCTAAAATTCTAAAAGATCTAATCACAAATTGAAAGAAAATGGAAGAACTCTCGGCTGTTACTATGAATGCAAACTGTTCAGCAGTGCTGTTGAATAAGATACCAGAAAAATTATCAGATCCAGGAAGTTTCACAATTCCATATTTTCTGGTAGTCTTAGTTCAATAGAAGGATTGGCAGACTTAGGTGCTAGTATAAATTTAATGCCGTATTCACTATACGCTAAACTAGACCTTGGAGAATTGAAACCAACACGAATAAGCATACAACTAGCTGATCGATCAGTAAAATATCCTAGAGGGATAATGGAGAACATGCTAGTTAAAGTTGGTACTTTAGTATTTCCAGTAGATTTTGTTATTCTGGATATGGAAGAAGATTCTCGAGTTCCTCTCATATTAGGAAGACCATTCTTAAACACGGCTAAAGCAATAATAGACGTGTTTGGTAAGAAACTGACCCTAAGTATAGAGGACGAGAGTGTTACCTTTTCTGTGGATAGAGCCATGCAACAACCGTAATCTGCAGATGATACATGTTATTATATTCAAACTATAGAATCACATGCAGAATTGTTAGAAGAATTTCCAGAATTACAAGGAACAGGAGAATGTTCTTTTGGAGAAAGTACTGAACCAATTGATGAAACTGAAATGTTAGCTACACTTATGGCTAATGGATATGAACCAACAACAGAAGAAATTCAAATGCTAAAAGAAGAAGACAGATATCGATATAAATCATCGATAGAAGAACCACCAACATTAGAGTTAAAGCCACTTCTAAACCATTTGGAATACGCTTATTTACATGGTGAATCTGAATTACCTGTAATAATATCGTCTTCTCTTACAGAAAATGAAAAATCTCAACTCATTTCTGTGTTGAAAGCTCATAAACCAGCTATTGCATGGAAGATTCATGATATTAAAGGAATAAGTCCTTCGTATTACACACATAAAATCCTTATGGAAGAAGGTCATAAAACGTATGTGCAACGCCAACGAAGACTAAATCCTAATATGCAAGATGTTGTTAAGAAAGAAATTATTAAACTGCTAGATGCATGTTTAATTTATCCAATTTCTGATAGTCCATGGGTAAGCCCAGTTCAATGCGTACCTAAGAAGGGTGGCATGACTGTCATCACGAATGAGAAAAATGAGCTTATTCCTACTAGGACTGTAACAGGATGGCGTGTTTGTATTGATTATAGAAAATTAAATGACGCCACCAGAAAATATCACTTTCCCTTACCTTTCATTAATCAAATGTTAGAAAGATTAGCTGGAAATAGTTACTATTGTTTTATTGACGGTTTTTCCGAATATTTTCAAATACCAATAGCACCCGAGGACCAAGAGAAAACCACATTCACATGCCCTTATGGTACTTTTGCTTACAAACGCATGCCATTTGGACTTTGCAACGCCCCTGCAACCTTTCAAAGGTGCATGATGGTGATTTTTCACGACATGATAGAAGAATGCATGGAAGTTTTAATGGATGACTTTTCAGTCTTCGGTGATACATTTGAATCATGTCTAGTTAATCTTGAACGAATGCTTATTAGATGCAAACAATCAAATCTAGTACTTAATTGGGAGAAATGCCATTTCATGGTTAAAGAAGGCATCGTTCTTGGTCATAAAATTTCAAAGGAAGGAATTGAAGTGGATAGAGCTAAAGTAGATGTAATTGCTAAACTTCCATATCCCACCAATGTTAGAGGAGTTAGGAGTTTTCTAGGGCATGCCTGTTTTTACCGACGATTCATAAAAGATTTTTCTAAAATTGCCACTCCTATGAATAAACTCCTAGAAAATGATGCTCCATTCATCTTTTCAGATGAATGTATCAAATCTTTTAATATTCTTAAAGAAAAACTCGCTAATGCGCCGATCATGATAACTCCAAATTGGAATCTACCATTCGAACTAATGTGCAATGCAAGTGATTTTGCAATGGGAGCCGTTTTAGGACAAAGGATTGAAAAATGATTTCAACCTATATATTATGCTAGTAAGATGTTACAATGAGCACAAACGAATTACACAACTACTGAAAAAGAACTCCTTGCTATTATCTTTGCTTTTGACAAATTTCCTTCATATCTCGTTCTAGCTAAAATGATGGTTTATACTGACCATTCTGCTCTTAGATACCTATTTTCAAAACAAGATGCCAAACCAAGATTAATCCGTTAGATCTTATGCTTACAAGAGTTCGATATTGAAATCCGAGATAAAAAGGGAGCAGAAAATCTCGCCATTGATCATCTTTCTCGTCTTGAAAATCCCGAATTAGAAGTTCTAAATGAATCGGCCATACAAGACAACTTTCCTGATGAATATCTATTGAAGATAGATTATAATGAAATTCCATGGTTTGCAGATTATGCAAACTACTTAGTATGTGGATTCCTTGAAAAAGGATTGTCATACCAAAAACGAAAGAAATTCTTTAGTGATATAAAACACTATTTCTGGGAAGATCCACATTTGTTTAAAAGTTGTCCCGATGGAATAATACGCCGATGTGTATTCGAAGATGAAGCTAGTCAAATCTTAAACCATTGTCACACAGGACCAACAGGAGGGCATTATGGGCCTCAACTTACAGCAAGAAAAGTTTACGATGCTGGATTCTATTGGCCTACAATTTTCAAAGACGCACACCTTCTATGCAAATCCTGTGATGCTTGTCAAAGGGGCGAAAAAATAAGTCAACGTGATGAAATGCCACAAAATGTCATTCAAGTATGTGAAGTATTTGACATTTGGGGTATTGACTTTATGGGTCCATTTCCAAAATCTCATAATAATCTATATATTCTCGTTGCCATTGATTATGTATCTAAATGGGCGGAAGCACAAGCTCTCCCAACTAACGATGCACGAGTTGTAGTCAACTTTTTAAAACGTCTTTTTGCTAGGTTTGGAACACCGAAAGCCTTAATAAGTGATCGGGGTACTCATTTTTGTAATAATCAACTTGAAAAAGTTCTCAAAAGATATGGAGTAACTCATAAAATCTCTACTGCTTATCATCCACAAACAAGTGGACAAGTTGAAAATACCAACCGAGCATTAAACGTATTCTAGAGAAAACCGTAGGATCAAATTCGAAGGAATGGTCCATGAAATTGGAGGATGCACTCTGGGCTTTTAGAACAGCCTACAAAACTCCAATTGGAACCACACCTTTTAAACTCGTTTATGGAAAAGCATGTCATCTTCCAGTAGAAATTGAACACAAAGCATTTTGGGCTTTGAAGACATGTAATCTTGATTTACATGAAGCCAGACGTCTACGGTTAAGTCAATTAAACGAATTAGAAGAATTAAGAGATGAAGCATACGAAAATTCGTTAATCTATAAGGAAAGAACGAAGAAATGGCATGATAAAAGAATCAAAAGTTCAAAAGAATTTAAAGAAGGAGACAGAGTTCTTCTTTTCAATTCATGATTCAAGCTATTTCCTGGAAAATTGAAATCAAGATGGTCTGGACCATTCATAGTCAAAAGAGTTTTCCCATACGGAACAATAGAGTTAATAAATTCAAATGGGATTGAATTTAAAGTTAATGGTCACAGAGTTAAACATTACATACATGGTCCGATGGAAGTTGACAATGAAGTCAATCATAATTTCACCACCCAAGAAAATCCTCAAAATGAAAACATAAATATGTTATCAACAACATATGAAAAATCAAAATTGGAAAATAGGGAGGATTCAAATTGGAGTGATGAAGAAGAATTCTTATACAAACCTCCCATTCCAAGAAACGAAGAAAAATGTGAACAAGAAGTTCAAATAGAAGTGAAAGAACCAAGAAAAGAACACCCGAAAAAGGTTTACAAACCAACTCGACTTACTAAAGTAGGAGACCTGGGTGAATTTATCATTTCTTGCTTGCTTAATGATGGTGCTGTATATAATGGACTCGCAGATTTAGGAGCATGTGCAAATATTATGCCTCTTTCGTTATACAAAAGATTAGGTATGGGTAAATTAAAACCAACCAAAATAGGTGTTCAATCATTTGACCTAACCATTAAACACCCGATTGGAATAGCAAATAATTTACTTGTTAACGTGAGAAGTTTGACCTTTGTTGCAAACTTCAAAGTGATTAATATGGAGGAAAACCTTGATATTCCTCTAATTTTAGGTCGCCCATTTTTAGCAACCACCGAGGCATTCATTGATGTAAGAGAAGGTAGAATGACACTTAGGGATGGTGATAAATCGATCACCTTTGTGAACCGAAAGTTTAGATCTCCACCAACCAAAACTGTTAGACCAATAAAAATACATAAGTGTGGGGAAGATGAAGAAACACTTAATGATGATCCAATCACAAAGTACCCCGTTGATGATACGAAATTAGATGAACTCGTTTTTAACAGTTCAACGAAAAAACTTTATAAACAGATTCACGATGCTAAGATTAAGGGAAACTTTAAATTATGTAACCGATTAGTATCCAATTTATCGCCAAAAGAAAAGGCAATGTTAGTTGAATTTGTGAAAGTGACGAAGGAAATCAACAAATGGATTGAAGTAAAAGTCAAAAATATACAAGTTGTTGATGATCCAATTGAAAATAACATTAATCACAATTTCAACTAAGTGTGGGGAGGTTCGAATCTTTTTAGGGTAATATGTATTTCTGTTAGAGTTAGATTTTCTGTTTTCATGTAGTTCTCGAGAATGGAATCCGAATGGTCTTTCCCTAGCAGACCCTAAAGAACTAGTCTTCTCCCCCCATTCTGAATTTTTATTTTTTTTAGGTTTTACGAGATGAAGATTTCCTGTGAATTAAACCATGGTCTAATGCTACACGCTTTGATCACTAAATGTAATAATGACACCCTTCCAAGTGAATTGGTATCATTAATCAGAGGTAAATTGGACGGAGTAAGAAAAGAATCCAGGAACGAAAATAATAAGTTACAGTTTGGTAAAGGAAAATCAAAATCCGCAGCGAAAAGAAGAGCACGACACCTTGAAAGATGTCACAAATACGGAAAATGGTCACACGAAGGAAAATGCTCGACGAATCAGACATATTCCAATACCGAATTCGTCACTTTATGCAGAGATAGACCGTTCATATGTTTCGAAGAAAAAATGTTGAATGCTCGAGGTTACGCCTATGTAGCCATGGAAAACTAATTAGTCCGACTATCTTATGAGTTGGTTAAAGCAGGACACTGAGAATTATATTTCACAGGTAAGTTTGTACAGTTTTTATGTTTATTTTTATTGCTTTTAACCTTTTGATAATAAACGCTAAATCGTTCGCTATAAAGTATTAAATTAGTATTCAATAAAATTAGGTTTTGCGACCGAAATTATTGATATCATGCAAAAATTTATTACATCACTGCGAAATTTACCGTTTATTCTTAAGGTATAAATATCGTTAATCAATCAATCCAAAATATTTCAGAAATTCGTCAGGAGTAAAACTAGGTAATATAGCCGAAATTACTTTACCGAAAATAGGGGCGTATATTTTTGATAATATTTGATTGATTAAAGTGGGATAAAAGACCAAAAAGATTTTTTATTTCATTTTTACTTTATTTTTAAAATTAATATTAAAATTAATATTGTAAAATTTTAAAATCAATATATTTAAGTTTGTAAATATTGTAAAAACTAATATTTTCAATATAAGTTTGTAAAATTTAAAATATTAATTATATTTAAATGAAGTTTTAATTTTATGCATTTTAAATTTAAGTTTGGTGTGAATTTAAAAACAAAAATTTACTTTATTTCGCTAAGTTAAAAATATGATTTTTAAAATTCGCCGTGAGTTGAAAACTAGGTCATTGAACCGAAATTGCTCTACCCAAGGGAGGGACGAGAACTTTTATTATCATTATTTTTAATCTTATTGAATTAAAGTATGCCAAAAACATTAAAAAAACCAAAAATCTTTGCTTTTAAAACAAACGCCAATATGTTTGGAAACTTTGGTAAAATTTAATCATTTTTCTACGCTAATCACCCTCAATAATTTAAATTATTACTGATTTCTTGCAAATAAGGGCACTGCAAGATCTTAAGTGTGGGAAGGGGTTAAATTCTTTCGGAATTTTAAAAATTTTTTACTTATACACTTGGTTACCATTAGAAATACTAGTAACGCAGTAGTTGTATTAGAATCTAGTGCTCTCTGATAATAAAGAACAGCCCTAGTCTTATATACTGACTACCCAATTCTAGTAAAATTTTTCAAAATTTTCAATTAAATGAATTCAAAATCATGTTTATACATATTTATGAACGATAAAACTAGGTGTTAACACCGAAATTATTGTTACCTCGGAAAGGACATAAATTGAGAAACAAACCAAAATGTTAGAATTCATTTAAAATGGAATAGAGGACAATAAAAAGGAAAATAAAAGCCAAGTGTGGGAAAATTTACCAAGTTATTTAAAACATATATCACATATTTTTGTACAAATAACTGAAGATACTTTTGCTTTGGACTAATCTAAATAGTTTTACCCAATTTAATGTAATATATTTGAAAGAAAGATGGATCTACACGATGAATCAATTCCATCATTAAAAGGAAGTAAAGTCTTCCGAAAAAGAAACGCGCTTCTTGATTTAGGTCATGAAGTTGTCGTCCAGACCAGCTGTAGGTTGACGAAAAATCTAGAAAAGTCATCTCTAAAATCAGCAGGAAATCCACGGACCTCAGCATCAAACAGGGTCTCCAAGTGGTCAGACTTATCCTAACCATGAAAGGATCTGTCTCCTAAAATGGGGAGGACGCCGTGCAAATTAGCTGGATAAAACTAATGAATCAGATCCCCAGAAAGGATAATCTCCTTAAAAGATCAAAAATCAGCTTTTAAGCCTGATATTACTCAATCCTTGAGATTGACTTGAAAGATTGAGAATTCAAACTCATGGAATTCAATGATATCTAAACTCGAGCTTGAACGAGAAAATATTTTGATCAAAATTACAAACCGATTTGTTTTCTGAAAATTCATTTTCAATACGTTCATTACCATTGAACGTAAAATCCTAGGAATTCACCTGGAGTTCATTAGGTCACCTGAACCAAATCGGGTGTCAACCGTAAGAACGGTGGTTGCATAATATGGTCAAAGACAGGACCTTGTGCCAGACCGAAAAATTATAGGGTGAGCTTTACTATTGCTCCTACCAAGGATAGTAATTGCATCCGACACGTTATAGATCATAATTAAAAGCATGTCAGAGGACATTGCCTTAATAGTTGCTTGTTCAACGCTTTCCTTTACAACCGGAAGGTAGTTTACCGAAAGGTAATATACGGAGCAAGTACACTGGACGTGTTGATTTCCCAATACAAGGATAGCAAGTGGGGGACACAAAACCGCAAGTTTTGAGCTAAAGTTTTCAAATCTGAAACCCACCAAACCCACAAAAATAATTTACAAACACCGGTGAAGGGTTATTCCGGAAAACTTATCTAGGGTAAAAACTAGATTTAATTTTCAAAAGATCAAATGTTTTCATAAAGATCCAATTTCCTTAAAGGATCTAAAATTTTATAGTCATGTGGGACTGTAAATCACATCGTTACTACCATTTTTTATACCGCCATATAGAAATCACTGATGTACAAAGTGTGAAGAATAAAGAAGTAATTCTAGTATTTTTATTTCAAGACTATATTGCTTGAGGACAAGCAACGCTCAAGTGTGGGAATATTTGATAATGCTAAAAACGAACATATATTTCATAGCATTATCCCTCAAGAAAGACAAGCTTTTAGTTGCAATTGTTCTATTTACAAGTGATATTTGTTTAAATAATAAAAGGTGAAGACAAAAGACAGATTTGAGGAATTGAAGACGCAAACGACCAAAAAGTTCAAAAGTACAAAATACAATCAAAGTGGTTCCAATTATTGATAAGAAACGTCTCAAAATTAGAGGATGTACAAGATGCAAAACGCAAAGTACAAGATATTAAATTATACGCAAGGACGTTCGAAAATCCGGAACCGGGACCAGAGTCAACTCTCAACGCTCAACACAACGGACTAAAAATTACAAGTCAACTATGCACATAAATATAATATAATATTTAAATAATTATTATAATTATTTATATATTATATTTATTTATAAAAACCGTCGGCATACAAAGAAACAAAGTTTTGTGAGCTGGAAAAAGTGGCCATGCGATCGCATGGCCTGGAAGGCAAAAAGCCATGCGATCGCATGGCAGTAGGTGACAGCCCAGGTCCTATAAATTCGCGGTTTTAGCTCAGTTTTTAATCATCAATATCATCCATCTCTCTATCTATAAACGTATATATATATATATATATATATATATATATATATATATATATATATATATATATATATATATATATATATATATATATATATATATATATATATATATATATATTTATTTATATTTTAATTTTAATTTTAATTTTAATTTCTAATAATAAGGGTATGTTAGTGAATATTGTAAGGGTGTAAGTCGAAATTCTGTCCGTGTAACGCTACGCTATTTTTAATCACTGTAAGTTATGGTTAATGTTATTTTTAATTTAATGTCTCGTATCTAAGTTATTATTATACTTATTTAAGACGAAGTAATCATGATGTTGGGCAAAAAATATTAAGATTGGGTAATTGAGCTTTGTACCATAATTGGGGTTTGGACAAAAGAACGACACTTGTGGAAATTAGACTATGGGCTATTAATGGGCTTTATATTAACTAAATGATACCTCGTTAATTTAATATATAGACTTATAATTTGACGTATTTATATATAACCATATACACTTGACTGGGTATGGTCGGCGGGATATCTATAAATACCAATAATTGTTCATTTTACTGGACACGGAACTAGATTAATAGTTAATAGACTTGTTGAAACAGGGGTGGATTACATTCAAGGGTAATTGGTGTAATTGTTAACAAAGTAGTAAAACCTTGGTTTACACGCAGTCGATAACCTGGTGTATTCATTAAACAAAGTATTAAGACCTTGTTACAATTCGAATCCCCAATTAGTTGGAATAATTGACTTCGGGAATAAGAATAATTTGACGAAGACTTTCGCACTTTATATTTATGACTGATGGACTATTATGGACAAATCCGTATGGACATATCGAATAATCCAGGACAAAGGACAATTAACCCATGGGAATAAACTAAAAACAACACGTCAAACATCATGATTACGAAAGTTTAAATAAGCATAATTCCTTTATTTCATATTTAATTTCCTTTATTTCATATTTAATTGCACTTTTAATTATCGCACTTTTATTTATTGTCATTATATTTAATTGCACTTTTAATTATCGCAATTTCATTATCGTTATTTACTTTACGCTTTAAATTAAGTTATATTTATTTTTAATATTTTACATTAGGTTTTAACTGCGACTTAAGTTTAAAATCGACAAACCGGTCATTAAACGGTAAAAACCCCCTTTTATAATAATAATGCTACTTATATATATTTTTGTATTTTTATAATTATAAGTTAAAAATATAGCGTTAAGCTTGTTTAAAAGATCCCTGTGGAACGAACCGGACTTACTAAAAACTACACTACTGTACGATTAGGTAGACTGTCTATAAGTGTTGTAGCAAGGTTTAGGTATATCCATTCTATAAATAAATAAATATCTTGTGTAAAATTGTATTGTATTTAATAGTATTTCGTTATAAAAATAATATTATTTCCTAGTACACCTCGTACACATCAATAGTCTGTAATCTGTAATATTATTTGGATTGAAACAATATTAATATTTGTTTTGTAATTTAAGATTTATTGTAATTTTAATGAATAATAAATTGATGCAGCAAAAGAAAACTGGATCCGAACCAGGACCAAATAGCTGAAGCAGGCCCGAAAGACCCAAATGGCTAAATCAGGCCCGTAAGGCCCAAATAGCATTATCGGGCACAAAAGGCCCAGTAAGCTTAAACGTGGCAACTGACCCAGATAGCTGAAGCAGATCCAAAAGGCCCAATTATCTGAACTGGGCTAGAAAGGCCCAATTACCATAACCTGGCCCAAAATCTGAAATCGACCTGAATACTCGAATCGGATATTCGAAACTCCTATTACTTGTTAGGACCCTTTTTTGGTACTAACATATACATATCTTAGGACCCTTTTTTGTGGTACAAAATTAACATCAACTTATATTAGGACCCTTTTTGTGGTACTTAATTAACATATAGTTATCTTAGGACCCTTTTTTGTGGTACTAAATTATATTAGGACCCTTTTCTGTGGTACTTAATTAACATCTAGTTTTATTAGGACCTTTTTTGTGGTACTAAATTAACATCTAGTTATATTATGACCCTTTTTTGTGGTACTAAATTATATTAGTACATTTTTTTAGAGTCCTAATATGTTCTAACAATACAAATTTATGTGTCATAATATATTATAAAGGGTCCTAAGATGGTCTTCTATAAGGACACTTTTTATGTTGTTAATTGGACTCATGAAAACGGTCATATGGACGTTAGGACCCTTTTTGGTTAATACGACGCCCACCTATACATCTAATGGTTTGAGGGTCCTAATAAGTTGGCGTCCCTAACTTAGTTACCAATTATATCATGAAAGTGTCGGTTTTTCACGTTGGTCTCCCATACGCTTCTGAAGAACACAATCAATCAATATTAACTACTTGCGATTATGACTCAGTTGAAGGGTAAATCGGTGTCCCTATTTAGGCTTCACAATTACCTACTCAATTGATGGGATTTATTTACTAATCTAATTACACCGGTCTCCCGTATGTAATTCAACTTATCTATTTATTTCTCAATAACCTAGATAAATTAATTGATCTAGTAACTCTCGTTACATCAACCAACAAACTAGTAATCAATGGGATCAATTAATGGGAGTAATTAAGAATCACAATCAAGAGCAATTATTAATACATATAAAAGATCAAGCAATCCTTCACCTAGGTTCAAATATCTAAGCAAATACTAGGAATTTAGCTACTCATAATGATAATCAAAGCACACATGCAAATGGATAAACAATAATCAACCATTGTAAAGATTAAAATAAAAGATAAGAGTTTACCAATGATTAACAATTGAAATCCTAGTGCTTAGATGCTCCAAAATACCTTAGAAAGCTCAAAAATTCGTAACCCTAACTATTTTATTCATAAAACAAAAACTGATTACCCTATAAAGGGTTAAAAACGCGTATTTATACTAAACCCAAAAACTGAGTCGGCTGCACAATCTCGCGATCGCATTAGAGGAATCGCGGTCGCGAGCCTTCAAAACAATCACGGCCGCATCAAGCCAATCGCGAACGCGAGGCTACCTGGTTTTTGTGTTCCGAAGTTCTGTTAACTCATTGGGAATGCGAGATTTTTATCATGGGCAAACAACGAATCGCGACCGCATTGGAGAAATCGCGGCCGCGAGATGCCTTAATTCGACCAGTATTTTTCTGTTTTAATTCTTCACTTTGGCTTTTCATTTCGACTCTCAATTTCTTCTATCAAAATAGCGGAACTTTCAACCAAATAACTTCCAAAACCATATAATTCTTCAAACCATTTCATAAAAACGTAATAACTCAAACATTAACAAATTCCTTCACCATTTATTCAATTTATAGCTAAAAACTCAATAAAACTAACTGATATTGCGAGTAAGAATATGTATAAACGGAGCAATATCAACATTATAAGCAAGACATCATATTAATCAAGACTAAACTATACTTAGACATGTTGCTAGACTTAAACATGTTTCTTGTGATATTTCAATGTGTGTGTTAATAATCCTTTAAGCATACAAGACTATTTGATTGTGAACCTTCAATTGTATCAACCAATTACACTAATGCATTGGAGTAGGTTAAGCATAGATTGTG
Organism: Rutidosis leptorrhynchoides; assembly: GCF_046630445.1. Classification (NCBI taxonomy): domain Eukaryota; kingdom Viridiplantae; phylum Streptophyta; class Magnoliopsida; order Asterales; family Asteraceae; genus Rutidosis; species Rutidosis leptorrhynchoides. Next base: position 475,838,351 of record NC_092333.1, on the reverse strand, counting down.
GTTTCCTAACTTATAGCATATAGCAAGACAAAGATCATATTATCATTCATATATATTAAATTAGTATAAGCAAGTTGGCAATTAGCCCAAAGTCAAGTAATACTCATGCAATGATAGCAAGAAGTCGCAAGTGATCAATCTAAGATCAAACAAATAGTGATGACATCTCTTCATAGCAATAAACTAATGCTATGTAATTTTAATTGCAATATGACACTTTGCAAGATTTATGTATAAGTATACATTAATGTCTAATACATGTACAAGGGAAGAGCAACTCTTGGTTGGGACTTGATGACCATCCTAAGTATGTCTAAACATGTGACAACCCGAAAATTTTCGACCAAATTTAAACTTAATCTTTATATGTTTCCGACACGATAAGCAAAGTCTGTAATATTGATTCTCAAACTTTTTGAACTAATGTTATATATTCAGTTAACCTTTGACTATTGACCGACGATTCACGAACATCTATTTGTAAATAGATATATATATATATATATATATATATATATATATATATATATATATATATATATATATATACAATAAGTTGGAATATTAATTATTCATAAATAACTTTCAATGTGTATTTAAAAACTGATTTATGTATATTAAATAAAGATATATACATATATATAATTTCAAGTTATTTAGTAAACGATAGTAACATTCGTTTATTGATTCGATTGATATTTAGATAAGTTAACTAAGATGTTTAAGATAAACAAGTAAACCACTAATTTACTACAGTATTTTCGAATTGCTACAGTACCCGAAAAGCTACAGTGTTTTCGAAAATCACTATTTGCTACAGTAAAAATCATTTTGCTACAGTGTTTTCGAAAATCACTATTTACTACAGTAAAAACGGCTTGCTAAAGTAAAACACTATTTACTACAGTAAAAACGACTTTGCTACAGTAAATACTGTTTGCTACAGTAAAATATTATTTGCTACAGTGAACACTATTTGCTACAGTAAAAAATATGTCGACAAACAAGTAAACAAAACATATTGAGTGCGTACCAGCTGGCCATGCGATCGCATGGCAAATGGGCATGAAACCCATGCGATCGCATGGGGTTGATTTTCAGGACAAGTCTATAAAGCTCGTCGATTTCTGGTTGCAGGCACACACACATATTTTTATCTCATTCTCTCTGTATTATTATTATTTATATTATTTATATTATTATTATTATTATTATTATTATTATTATTATTATTATTATTATTATTTTTAGTATTAGTATTAGCATTATTATTAATTATTAATATTAAGATTAATAATATTAATCTTCTTTTATTAGTATTAGTATAGTATTATCAGATATCGTTACCGTTATTATTAATATTATACATAAAATACTACGATGAGGTCATGAGCGTATTATTTCAAAACGGGTTTTTTCGAGCGGGATAGAACCAAGGAAATTATGGGTTATAGCTAAGGAGGTGATGGGTATGGTTCGGGGGTATTGCTAGTGAGATCAAACTAATGTTTATCATCTCCGTTGCGTCTATTTACTTTCCTACAATATTGAATCACAATATTGATACGTAAGCATTCACATCTTATCTTTTATATATTAATAGTGTATCCATGTCTAGTGCTCGAGAATATATGTTTATGCATGCTTGTATGCTTAAATTTGTCGTTAGTTAGTTTATGATGAATCACGAATTTGATACATATGCTACTGATATAAAGTATATGATATGCATGTTTTTAGAAAGCTGGCGAAAAATTATTAACTTTTCATTTAGAAATCGCGTGATTTTGATGAACGGATTAAAAGATATGGTCAACTGAATTATGGTTAACGTTAATTGAAATTGTGTTTGAAACTGTAAATTAATATTTAAACAACTTGTCTATGAGATTGATAAATTGGATTTTCAAATATTACTAATCGAGTAAATGAATTTCTATATAAAGCACGTCTCGTTTTGTTGAACAATTGTCAAGGTTCACTGTTTTATCACATTTTAAAGCTTTATAAACACTATAATCTGATTTTACAAGTATTGGAAAACTATGTGAAATAATAAAATATTTTCTATTGCCATGATAATTCAAATATAATACAGCTCCTGAAATAAATAATATTTTGAGTTTGATAAACTATAAATTCGTTCAATTATCAAGACTTATACTATGTTAATAAACATGTAGAGATTTAAAGATCATATTGGATCAGGTTAACTTTTGAGATGACTTTTGTTAACTTTTGTATGTCGATCTCGAGAATTAGGATTGTTATACACTATGACCAGACCTAGCTTGTTAGACATGTATTGACCAACATATGTTCTCTAGGTTGAGATCTACAGTTATTTTACATTCCGAGTTTTGGTCACATTTCGGTGAATGACCTTATGTGCTACTAAGGTGAGTTTCATTTGCTCCATTTTTAATTTCTTTTGCAATCTATATTTTTGGGCTGAGAATACATGCACTTTATTTTAAACGCAATTGATACAAGTACATACTAAATTCTACACCGAGTTTGAACCGAAAATCCCTTAGCTTTGGTAACTAGTAACTACCGGTTATAAGAACTGGTGGGCACGAATAGTTATATATGGATCCATAGGGCTTAACATCCCCATCTGTTCCAGGTATAGAAACCCTAGCCTGAACTATAAAACAGACGTATGCTATTTGAGGTTAGTACATGTTGGATTGCGTGTATTGTACATGTTGGTTGCATGTATGTTAAAACATGGGTACTTATTATAACGTTAAAGTTTAGTTACCAGGGTGCTCAATCTTGTAGAATAATTTGATAAACGTTTCGGATGAAACAACTGAAATCTTGTGATCCACCTTTATATACAGATTATGCGCAACATTAAAACTATGAACTCACCAACCTTTGTGTTGACACTTTTAAGCATGTTTATTCTCAGGTTCCTAGAAGTCTTCCACTGTTTGCTTATATGTGATACAAGCTATGTGCATGGAGTCATACATGCTTTATTCGAGAAAAACGTTGCATTCACAAAATCATCACCATGTATCTTATTTTGACTGCATTATCAACGGATGTAGTATTGTAAACTATTAATTACGGTGATTGTCTATATGTAGAAATCATCAAACGTCAAAAACCTTGGAATTTGATATTCATTTATGGTGTGCCTTTTCAAAAGAATGCAATGTTTACAAAACATATCATGTAGAGTTCAGTACCTCACTGTGAAATCGATGATTGATGTATTCGTCCAAAGGGATTTGGACGGATCGTCACAGGTGGTATCAGAGCTTGAGGTCATAGGGAACCAGAATTTTCATTAGTGTGTTTAACTTGTAATTGTTAGGATGCATTAGTGAGTCTGGACTATGACCGTATCTGTTTTTACCGAGTTTTGCTTATCATTCCTTGTCGAAAATTACCTGCTTACCATCTTTAAAAAATTACCTGCTTATCATTCTTAAGTCTAGACACATCTTACTGCATTGATTGCATGAATAATGTATAGACAAAATTCATATCTTAGCGTATCTGCTAATTCATATCTTAGCATATCTGTTACTGTAAACTTTGCCTGACATCTTTCGAAGATTCCTCCGTGATTTATGGAATTTTGGTATTATATATACATATGTAAATTATGTATTGAAGAATACCAATCTAAGTCCTATAATCTATTTCATATCAAAAATCAATTCCCTGATTATACAAGATGGATCACGTATCTAGTTCAAATTCCTTAGATTCCGACAACTATTCTGATATGGATTTCCACTCGAGCTCCGAAAGCAGTGTGACCGGAATGGATCAACCAATTAGCCATCATCTTTTCTGGATGAATTGGGGATGGGTTCGTAGTCTACTTAATCATTGGAGACAAGAAGAAGGTGATCCCTTCCATTCACCACATTCCCCTCTTGGCGAAGAACCTGAAGCACTTAATCATTGGAGACAAGAAGAACGTCAAATTCCTTACATTCCCCTCTTGGCGAAGAACCTGAAGCACTTACCAGCGAATCTGTCTGAAGCACCATTTTCTCTCTCATTTCTAGAGTATCTCATCACTATTATATACTATTTCAAATTCTAGTTCTTATTCACCCACTCGTCCGAACCACTGATCATTCTAGTGTAATAGAAGAAGTTAACGAGCTTCGTGCTAGAGTGGTGGCTTTAGAGAATATGATGCACAACTTGCAAGCATCACAAGCACCACAAGCACCACCAACATCAGCACCATCACCATCAGCAGCACCACCAATAACATCTACATCGCAAGCCTCAATACCATGAACATCAGCAGCAGCACCGGCAGCAACAGTACCACCAACAGCAACATCCGCATCCCACACCTCAACATCACAATCTGTGCCTCGAGCATCAACGTCACAAGCACTATAGATACCAAGGAATACCAACAACAATAACCGATGAAGTATTAATCTATAACTTCATGGGAGAAACATTCTGCGGCAATTGTGTAATCTCTAAAGTCTTAGAGATTATCTATTCTAGCCCTAACCATAAATCAGATGAGTGAACCAAAATGATAGAAGGAAGAGTAGAAACCCTAACAAGAATGGTACGTGATTTACAAGCTAGACTTGTTTTACCAGCAGCATCGGCAGTACCGTCAGCATCATCAGCACTAGCAGCACCTATAACATCACAAGCTCCGTCAGTTCAAGAATTACCGTAGACATCATCACTAATCAACAACGCGTATATCAACGAGTTATGAAGTATTAACTCATTCCCCCTGAAGAAATTATATGTATATTTTATATGAATTTTGACAAATAAATCTTTTCGTACTAAGCTTTTACGTGTGAATCTTAACTGGTAGGTACTACTCGGTTAGTTCATATTACTAATATGCAATGATGTACATCCTTCATTAACGACATAACCATCGTTAACTACAATCTCTGTTTCAAATTCAATGAATTCCTTTTCATAATAAACTAAGTGTATTATTCAATTACACGTTTGATTTTACACTTTCATTTTCGATGTACTCGAAACTTTCCAGAAAACATCATTCGTACCTTGCAAAGTTAGCAAGAGTTCCATAAGCACCAACATGATTCACTGAGGAAATATCAATAAAAATCAATAACAAAATATTGATTACATTAGTGAAATACTCCGCGAAGATTATTAAATCTTTAATGTTTTAGAGATTATTCATTTCTAATCCAGCCGAAAATAAAGTGAGCTTAATATGATTTTAACTCATTAAATCTGTATTACATCTGAAGAAAATATACAAACATATATTTTCATAAAGACTATAATAAAATGCTCTTACTTGTGAAACTTTTAACGGGTAGGTAATACCCGAAAGATATATAAATTCACAATTAATATGTTACATTCTTCGATTCTGATTCAGCAAATCATCAACTATACTCACTACTTTCACAACGATATACATTCATTCCAAGAAATCAAAACAACCATTCGCATCCAAATTTGATTACATATTCTGATTTTGAAAAATCAGAATCCAAGTTAAGATTTAACAGAAAATATCACTCTTAGATTCCTATATCTTTCAAAGCTATACTTTGACTTCTAAACTGTGCTAGAACATCACTTCTATTCATAAAACCCAGAAAAATATTCATATCATTCAAGACTATAAAACATCATATGTATATTGACAATTACAATCTTCATTCAAACCCTTCGAACTCTTGGAAACACCTCATATTGATAACTGATGATTCGGTTATGATAACTTTGAATGCTGATGAAGCATCAAAACTGTAAATGATCTTAATGGCCAAAATTTTGATAATAAAGAGTGGTGTGTTGAAAAAGCTCAGAAAAAGAGAAGATTTGGTACTGAAAAACGGATTAAGCAAACCATGAAGGAGACTGTGGACAAATTACAAAGACTAAACCTGCCTTCAAAGAATCCAAATGATTCAGTATCTACTAAAGTCATTAACGAATACCTTGCTTCTGACTCTAAATCTTTACGAACAAATCTTCTTTATTATCCTTTGATATTAGAAATTCTAAGATATCATCATATCTTTCATTATAAATATCCTCGATATTTCTGAAGATATTTTCATAACTATTCTTATTAGAAATCATTTATCTCTGCGTGATATCTGCGTTGCATCATAAAGGAAACTATTTTAGTTTCTAAATTCTGAAAAATTCGAATTTAAAATATGAATGTTTTGAAGTAGTGTTGGGAACTGAAGCATGAGTTAGTATAATATAATAACACTTGATCAACGTGATTATATTACAGTAAATCATGCGGAATTTCTAATGGAACGTGATAAAGATTCATAGATCATATCCTCATCATGAACCATGTTACATAACTCTTTCATTCTATTTAACCTCTAAACATATCAAGAAAATATTTTTCTTAATGATTTGGTCTTTTCAAGATATTCTGGTAATTTGACAAATCAAATCGTGCTATTAACTTTCCTTTCTGCTTTGTATATTATGATCATTTGAAACTCCATACCTACGAATTCTGGACCATTATTCGCTTGACTTGAAGTCGGGAAGAAGAAGAAAACAAAAGCATGAAGCTTCGAAATAAAAATGGGAGTATAAATCGCAGCAAATAGGAGAGAGCATTAACTGTGGATGTCAATGATTATAGAAAGACAGAAGCAGAAACATCAAAATATAAGGGAAGATATAAAACCCAACAACAACCCAGAAATTACAAACCGCATATTGTTAGGACCCCGAAGTTGTATAGTGTTAATGTAAAATAAGCTTAATTGATGGTTCTTTAGAAGAGGGCTATATAAGGAACCTAAATAGTCCTAATTAGATAACCATTGCATTGTAACTGAGTTCTAGAAGCTGTGGAATGTAAATCTTGTTAATTCTCTCTCATACCGAATCTCCTTCACACTTACCAAATCTCATTCTAACTTGTCTCTTCTTCTAATCTCAACATGATCCGACCTATCATTTGGTATCAGAGCTTCCAGGGAGTGATATTACATCACTAGATCGATCCAGAGATTGAAGATTACAGAATCTGAACACTCTTGGTATTTTGAATCAGACTCGATATAATTGAATCTGATAATCTGACGTTCATATTCCTGTGATAAGTTCAGCGAAGGTGTATTAGGTTGATTAGAAAGAGTTTTAATCATCATTACAGCTTTTTAACACCAATTATGAAGAATCAAGTTAATTTTTAGAGTTCGTGGCTAAAACTCTCAGTATTCATCAATTACAGCTTGATTCTGTAGTTAAGTAAAGATTTGAGGCTTCAGTTGTGATCGTGAGGTGTTTAATCACATTTTTGACGGTTTAATTTCATCAATTCTTAAAGTTTTGAAGATTTGATACACATTCGGTATCGTAACTGCCATACCGAATCTGCTTCAAAGCTATTAATTCTCATTCAGTGTTGCAGATTGTGGTGTGTTTGTGATTCTATCGCATTCGGTTTGATCATACGTAGCTAATTGGTGTGATTTGAGAAAGGATTCGTATGAATTCTAAGTTTTCATACTTAGACTCGGTATTGTCAACTGCTACAGTTAACATTTGGTATCCTATACATTCGGTATCTTTGATATTTTATGTAATACTAACTTGTTTCCTTGTGCAGCAAGGCTACAGAATCTAATTCAAAGGAATTGAATTGTGTTTGAATTCAAATTCATACATAATCTGACTACCGAGTCAGATACCGAATCAGGATCTCGGTATCACTTAATTCATTGGTTTTAAGTGTTCTCAGGTTACAAATCTTGTGGTTACTGAATCTTTACCGAATCTGGGTGTGTTACTTGTATTTCTAATCAGTTTCTGATACAGAATCTGGTTTACCGAATCTGCTACAGTACAGAATCTGTACCGAATCTGCTACAGTACCGAATCAGTTACCGAATCTGACATTTGTGTTTGATTGTTGTGATTTTTCATCTTAGATTTGAGTAATACCGAATCTTTACCGAATCTACCTCATTTTCAAGATGTCTACTCAAGATACTTTGATCATTGGATTAGATTCCCGTCCTCCAGTGTTGTTTGATGGCAAGTACACTTAGTGGCTTCACCGTATCACTCGGTACATAGACTACAAGGGTGAGAAAGCAAAGTACATATGGGCTTCTCTAAGAGATGGTCCAGTTGTAGATTAACATCCGGATACTGGTATGCCAATTCCAGTCTAAGAACTTTCTGGTGATAAACATGAGAGAGCTCAGGGTGACATAGAGGTAAAGAACATTATTATGCAAGCTATCTCGTATGAGTTGTTTGAAAATGTTGATAGCAACACAACAGCAAAATATATATGGGATGAGATCAAATGACAGCAAGAAGGTTATGACATGTCAGATGTTACTAAACTGAATAAGGCTTTGGGATTTTATGAAGACTTCAAGCAGGAACCTGACGAACCACTCAAGGATACCTACCGTCATTTCAATGGTGTTCTCAATGAGTTGAAAAGGTGCAAGATCATAAAAGTAAATGCTGAAGTCAACATGAAATTTCTCAAAAAGCTCAATGTTGATTGGCTTCCTTATGAAACCATTGTTCGATCAACCAAAGAGATTGACAAGTTGACTATTCATGAGCTTGTTAGAGTTCTTATGCATTACCAACCTGAAGTGTCTAAACTTCAAGAAGGAAGGAAAGAGTCATCTCCAAGTGATCATCTTGCTCTCATTACCAAAAAGAAGAGCAAATCATTTACGACTTCCAAAAGCTTGTCCAATAAAGTGCTTGTTGAAGATTCAACTGATTCCGAAGAATTAAATCTGTCTGATGTTGATGATTCTCACCTTGAATTAGTCAAGATGGCAGCCATGTTCACAAAAGCTTTGAACAAATACAAATTCAAAGGCAAATCAAGCAATCAACGCAAGAATTCATCATCTTCCTCGTACTACAAGAAAGCTGATCAATCAAAACAACAACAACGTGCTGATGATTCCAAGAAGGATGATTCATTCTGTTTCAATTGTGGCAAAGTTGGTCATTACTCTCGTGAATGCAAAATGCCTAAGAAGAAGGATGCAGCTTACTATAAGAAGAAAATGTTGTTAGCTAAGATTGTAGAAACTGGGGGAGAGCTGAAACCGGTTGATGATACTTGGTTTAACTGGACTGCCGATTCAGATTCAGAGGTTGAACATGCAAATGTTTGCAAGGTGACTAAGCTCATCAAAGCTACGGAAGCAATGGAGAATTCTGACTCAGCATCTGATGATGATGAGGTACAATCATCTGAAATTCCACCTGATTTTATCAAAGTGCAAAATGACATGATGAAGAATTTGGTCTCAATGTCAAAAGAAGTCAAAGGTTTAAAATCTGAAAACAAGGTTTTAAAAGATAAAATCAAACTTTTTGAGACCAAACCATCTTCAACTAAATTACAATCGGAAATGCAAAGATTGACTGTCCAACTCAGCTCCACGGAAATTGAGTTGGAAGATCTTAAAAAATCAGTTCATCCGATTAAGGTCGAAAGGACGGATTATCGTCTAAAATCGGAACGACTTGCAGAAAAAGTTCAATTTTTAGAAAAATATCTTTCTGATTTGAAAACTCAACATGAACTCACACTTTCAAAGCTAAACAAGAAAATTATTCAATTGGAAAACACCATCATTACAAAGGACTCTGAAATCTCTTCGTTGTCAAAAGAGTCTTTTGAAATGAAAGCACAACGTGCTCGATATGAGGAAAAACTCTATCGAATAGATCAATCCAAAGCTATCATAAATATGGAACTTTTAAAACAAACGATTTTCATAAATAGACCAAAAACAATTCATGGTGACAAGTGGGGGTTGGGTTATGAAGATCCTAAGATCTTAGAAAATGCTTCCAAAAATATTCCAGGACTATATCATTCTGATTACTTTCAAGCTGGTTTACCATATCATTTTGTGCATGCTTCTGATGCTGATTTTGATGATATTATTATTAATCGCAAATCTAGAAAATACCATCAAATTAGCTTAATGTATGAGAAAATCAATGCTAAAATGGGTAAATCAAATCATGATTTCTTGAAGGAACTTGTTGAAACTGAAAAGAATATGCAACATGAAAATTATGTGCCTAAGCATAGACTGGTTTATATCCCAACACTCATGCTAGAGAAATACATTTTAATGCTTGAGAATGAAGTGTTTAACAAACCTAGTTCTAGCATTATTTCTATAGATGAGGTGTTTGATGAACTAACTTTTGATGTGAAACCAATTCTACCATCTTTGCCTGCATGTTCTGATAATGTTTTCAGTGAAGACCTAGCACATGAACTATCTGTCTTCTTTGAGACAGAATCCCTAGGTCAACCTGATTTAGATGTAAAGGTAGAACCTCAAGATGAACCAAATGTTGAAAACATGATAGACTTTGACACAACAATTAATGAATTTTATGAAAACATACATGTTGTACGAAACTTGAAACGTATATTAGGTATAGTTGAAAAGGAAAATGTTGATTTACAACTTAAGTGTCAATCATTAGAACAAATGTTTGCTTTGTGTGATAAATTGCCTCTACTTCCTAAGAAAAAATGTACTTATGATTTTACGGAAGGTGAAGTGCTTGTTTCTGCAGAGGAATTATGTCTTGAGATTAAGAGCTTAAAATAAAAAATAATTCAACTAAAACAGGCTAACACACTTAAGCAATAATCTACTGTTGAAACCAATATGTCTGAATGTGTTGGTGGAATTTATAATAAGGGGAAGGGAACAAAAACATCTACGGATGGAAAACCTATTACTATTCTTAAAAACCCATTACGTTCTCAATTTGGTAAACGTGTTTCAAAAGTTGCACCTTCAACATAATTTGTTGTCAAGAAAGTTCATTCTCAAAATGGTTCTGTGTTAACTGAAAAGATTCCTATGATTCCAATGTTAAATCAATCAAAGGAAAGTCTTTTACCAAAATCAGTCAAGTCAACACAACACAAGAGTCCACAACCTGATTTGAGTGAGTATGATGCAAAGGAACGTAAAATCAAATTGGAAATTTTGCAAAATCAATCATCTCATGTGTCAACTGAAAAGTTTGGACGTCTAACTAACAGAGTTGTTTTTCGTGTCACATGTTATAATCCAAATTTGACTTACAAGTCCGTATGGGTTCCTAAGTCCTCGACTAAGAAAGTAGCAACTAAACCAAAGAAATCTGCTAGTCGACCTAGGAAATCATCTCATGTTTTTCGATTTTCGTCTGTGAACAAAACATCTACTTGGAATAAGTTGTGTGTTAAGACTTCTGATAACGATGTAAAACTTGATATTGCATATGATGCTTCATGTAATGTGGTTTTAAATGATGCTTTATTGTCTAAATTGCATGATGCTTTACGTGATTATCTCATTGTTGATCCAAAGTTTATTGCTGGTACTAACCGAAAAGGACCCAAGAAACTTTAGGTACCTAAACTCTAGGAAATTAACGTTTACAGGGTTTTGACGACTGTGTTTGGTATATCGATTCTGGTTGCTCTCGACACATGACGGGCGATAAATCCTTGCTTGTCAATTTCATTGACAAATTCCTAGGAACAGTTACTTTTGGAAATAATGAGATTGCAGAAATAACGGGTTATGGAGATTTTGTGAAGAATGGCATAACGATCAAACGGGTCTCATATGTTGAGGATTTAGGGTGTAGTTTATTTAGTGTCAGCCAGTTTTGTGATGGAGATCTCAAAGTTTTGTTTGAACGTCGTCAATGCTCGGTGCAATCCACCAATGGAAACGATCTCCTTGTTGGTAAACGTTGTACTTCACTTTATACTCTTGACCTCAATGATGCACCATCACATGGAACCATGTGTTTGGTCACTCGTTCAATAAAGGAAAATTCATGGTTATGGCATCACCGGATGTCTCACCTGAATTACAAGGGTATTAATCGACTAGTCTCTAAAGACTTAGTTGATGGTATTCCAAGCTTTCAATATGATAAGCATCATATGTGTCCATCATGTGCGATGGGTAAGCTGAAACGGATTTCTCATCCGACTAAGCAACACCCAGTACTTCATCGTCCTTGCAATTATTGCATATGGACTTATGTGGACCCATGAGGATTTCTAGTCTTGGTGGCTGGAAACATGTGCTTGTCATTGTTGATGACTATACCCTATTTACATGGATTTTCCTTCTACGAACAAAGTCAGAAACCCCCGCCATTATCATTGAGTTCATTAAAAAGACTCAACGCTCTTTTAACAAACATGTTAAGAGTATTCGAACTGATAATGGGACGGAATTTAAGAATGGCCTGCTTGATAGTTATTTGAAAGCCCAAGGCATTGAACATCAGTTCTCTGCTGCACGAACCCCTCAACAGAATGGAGTAGTCGAATGACGTAATTGTACGTTGTGCGAAGCAGCTCGAACGATGCTTGCTTACTCCAAACTACCTCTGAAAATGTGGGGGGAAGCCATTTCTACTGCATGTTATACCCAAAATTGTTGCATCATTAATAAACGTTTTGATAAAACTCCTTATGAGTTACTATATGGTAGACGCCCGAATGTCAAATATTTTCGTGTCTTTGGTTGTATATACTATGTGCTTAATGATTTTGACAGCCTCGGAAAGTTTGATCCACATAGCGATCAGGCCATATTTCTTGGTTATTCTTCGAACAAAGTTGCCTATCGTGTTTATCACAAACGGACAAAGACAATTAAGGAAAGCATTAATGTAAGGTTCGATGAATTATTGGGAATGGATTTTGAACAACTCAGTTCAAAACCCGATCCTTACCTGGCTATTACTTCTTCCACGCAAAACTCAATTTTCTTGAAGAAGGGTGTTCCTACGGTAACAACAGAGGAACTGGATATCTTGTTAGATAGTTTTTATGCTCCTCAACGGAATACGAATGTTCAAACCATACCGGTTACACCATCACAGTCAACTACTGTAGAGACTCAATCAAGTCTTTTTGATGAAGATACAACACCAACTGATTCACCCGTTGCTTCTTCATCCTCCCTCCCACCTCCAGATACAGATAATCTTGAACCAATTCAAGATTCATCAGTTGATACAACTCCAGTTGTTTCTCCAGATACTCAATTAAATCCATTAGATGATGTTACATCATATCAAGCGGATCAAGGCTCAACGGCAACAACGGTTGATGTTCCAACGGATACCACTGATGTACAACCTCTTCCACATAATATTCGATGGACTAAAAGTTATCCAATTGATTGTGATGCATCTGCTCCAGTCTCAACTCGAACGGCGACTCAGAATATGTGTTTATACACTGCCTTTCTTAGTAAGATTGAACTAACAACGGTTGCTCAAGCTTTACTAGATCCGAACTGGGTAGTAGCAATGCAAGAAGAGATAAGTCAATTTGATCATTTGAAACTATGGCGATTAGTTCCAAGACCAACGGGTCAACGACCAATAGGGGTTAAGTGGATTTTTAAGAACAAGAAGGATTCTGATGGAATTGTGGTTCGAAACAAGGCACGTCTTGTGGCCAAGGGATATCGACAACAAAACCACGTCTATTACTTGGAGAAAGCTTTATATGGTCTGAAGCAAGCACCGCGTGCATGGTACGAGATCTTGACAAAGTATTTACTGGATAACGGCTTCTCTCGTGGAAAGATTGATACAACGCTATTCATCCGTAAAAACCACGGTCACATTCTCTTGGTTCAAATTTACGTTGATGATATTATTTTTGGTTCCACATCCCCGGCCTTATGCAAAGAATTTGGTGACCTTATGGCCAACAAATTCGAAATGAGCATGCTTGACCAGTTAAATTTCTTTTTGGGGTTACAAGTAAAACAACTACCAAATGGGATTTTTATTAGTCAAACAAAGTATATCAATGATATGCTAAAATGTTTTAAAATGACTGATTTAAAACCAATGACAACCCCAATGAGGACTTTACTGAATACTGATGCTAATGGGAACCCTTTGACGTAACGCTTTATCGAAGCATGGTTGGTTCTTTAATGTATCTGACTGCAAGTCGACCAGACATTACACTTGCTGTAACTGTATGTGCCCGCTTTCAGTCTAACCCTAAGAAATCTCACTCCAAAGCAGTTGTTAGGATTTTTCAGTACCTTAAAGGTACACCTAACCTTGGGATCTGGTATCCTCATGGATCCGATTTCAATCTCACTGCTTATACTGATGCGAATCATGGCGGTTGCCATGTTTATAGAAAAAGCACATCTTGATCAATTCAGATGTTGGGGAATAGGCTAGTTGGTTGGTCATCCAAAAAGCAGAACTGTGTGTCTTTATCAACAGCTGAGTCTGAGTACATTGTTGCAGCTCACTGTTGTTCACAAGTTTTGTGGATGCAAACTCAACTTTTGGACTATGGTTTTAAGATTTCTAAGACCCCAATTTACTGTGATTCACAAAGTGCTATTACAATTACGAGCAACCCGGTCCAGCATTCTAAGACTAAACACATTGATATTCGTTATCATTTCATTAAGGACCATGTAGAAAAAGGGGATGTAGAGTTATACTTTGTGCCTACCAAACTGCAATTAGCTAACATGTTCACTAAGCCCTTAGATGAACTTAGGCTAAAGTTCTTGATCAAAGAAATTGGCATGGTAGAGTATAGTGCTTGACATTCCTTAGAACTGTTAGGACTTATACTTGGGATCTTGTGTTTTGGGGGAGTAGATACATTCTAGGGGGAGCAACTACTTCTTATGCTTTAGATAACATCTTTCAAGGGGAAACCATACTTTTAGATTTCTGTTAACTTCTTGGAATTAAATTTCAATGGTTACGAAAGGGGGAGGTAACTCATTGATATCATATTACAAGGGGGAGTTAACTCATTTTCTTTGGAATATATCAAAATGGTGATTTACTTTCTTTTATATCACATTTTGAGGGGGAGAAAAGGGAGAAAATGAAAAGAAAACTGTTTTTCAATAGTGAATTTTATAAACTCTTTGTTTTTATCTGAAATAATTCACTAAGGCTTGTATACATCTCAGTATGCAACCCGTTTTAACAATTGGTATCACTGAAGATTTGTACTTTGTACATAATTCAAAATTTTCTAAGTACAAATCTTGTTTTGTTAAAATTCATAAAAATTGGAAAAGATAAAATCCAAAAAAGATTTGAATTTTAATGAATCTGACAACCAACAGTGCAGATTCGGTAAGTTCAAAATTTTCAACAATTGTCTCAGAAATGTTTTTCATCAAAAATGTGATAATCTTGAATGATTTTTGATAAAGATTTGTCAAAGTTTGAAGTGCAATGTGTCTAAAATGAAAATGGACTGCATTCGGTATTTAATGCCCATTCGGTAAAGCCCATGTCTTCAAAACATTCAATATCTATAAATAGAAGGGTCAAAGTCAAACTTTCTTTTACTTTTACCTAATTGCATACCGAATCTGATCTAATCTACTGAGTCTGCCTAATCTACCGAATCCATCTCTCTGTATCTTCAAATCTTTGGTATATTCTTGTTTTAATTGAATTTAAACATCACATGTTGTAGATCTGAGATAATTGAACATATATAAACCAGAAAATCAAGCATATAACATGATTGTGACACTTAATTTTGAAAAAATGTTGCTTATACTGAATCTGAGTCGTATTTCATAATTCTTTGATTAAACTCATTTGATTTGGTTGATTAACATGAAATCTTCTCAAATCCATGTTAAATTAGTTGATCTATCAATTGACCGAGTCTGATTACATGTTTATTTGAGTATTTGATAGATTCTGTACATACCGAGTGTGTTCTTGTTACTGTACCGAGTCTGTTCAAGTCTTTAACATGTTTTTCTGATTTGTTTGAGTTGCTAATTGATTGTGACTATGTTTTTGCATGATTTAAGACTGAATATGGATGTTTGAGTGATAATATGTGATTTTTGAAGATACCGAATCTGTTCTTGACATTATACCGAGTCTGCTATTTAGTACTTTCAAAATTTGAGATTTTCAACTTGATAAATCCTGCATGCTTTATTTAAGTCATTGGTATGAAAACTCAAGCTTATTTGGTTACAGAATCTCAAGTTTTCATGACTACCGAATCTGCTTGATTTGTGTTTAAAATTGACTAAGTGTTGTTCTGATTCTTTGTGTTATATAATTGACTTTGCATGATGACTTTATACTGTAATGAAGGTCATGTTTGTCAATTACTTATTCATATTTAGAATAAATGATGTTTTTAACTTAGAAAAATCATAAAAAATTATAAAATTTGAAAAATACAAAGGATTTCAAAGGCAAATAAGAATAGAGATATGTGCTTTATGTTAAATATCTTGTGGTCTTCTATTTCTTATTCATACAGCTAAATGGCGAGCAATCACTTCATCAACTCTGAAACCAACATTCCTTACAATTACTGGACTGCAATACTAGAGAGGCATACACTATGGCCTGCTCTAAGCTCAACTGTCAGTGTACCTGTGACAGATCTGGAGCTACTCAATAGAACCATTAGGTTTGTGGAAGCTGCACAACCTACTGCTGAAAATCCAGAAGGAACTCAAGCTCGATTTGAATTTCAACTAAGGGGAGTTTAAGGGATGAGGAGTATCACTAAGGCTGATTTCAGGAGGATATTCATACTTCCTCTTGTACAGAATGCTCCTGCTTTCCCTGCTACTCAGCAAATGATGAACGCAGTCTTCGATCTTGGTTATGTTGGAGCCACTAATGTTCCACCGGATAAGTTCTAGAAGAAATATCTGTACTCAAGGTGGTATGTGATCTTCTCAATCATCAACAGATGCTTGCTGATGACAAGGAGTGGATCCGACAGCCTGACCGTGCCAATGCTGAAGTTGTTCTACTCTTTCATAAGAGTAGAGGCTCCTGACTATGCTGAACTTCTATGAGAACTGGTTCAGGCACAAGTTGATAAGCCAAGGGGTTCATACATCCCTTGTGAAAGGTTTTTCTGTATCTTTATCCATGATGCTATCACTGCTTGCAGAAATGCAAATATTTTTGTTCCAGGTACACATGGATTACAGATGAAGAGATTTGGGGAGCTAAAGATGAATACCCCAATGGTATCTGACAATCAATTCACTGCGCCGATTCCAAATTGGCTTGTGGGGCTAGCTGTACCCCAAGACGCTCGAATACGCTCTTATTTTGAGGCTGTAGGAATACCTCTTCCGAACCCGGCACAACAAGAACAAGTTGAACCCGCCGCGGTTCCAGCCCCAGAGGTTGTAGAGGAACCTGTAGTACAACCACCCGAACCAGCTAATCCTCCACTTAGGGTGAACCTCAAACGTTCTAGGGTAGCACACCAAGCTCAACCCGTGAGGATCAGGGAGCCTAGTTCACCTAGGATTGAACCAACCCTTTTAACAACACCCGAAGTGACCAGTGACACTGATTCTTCAGCAACTGCATCATCTCCTGAACCTTCTCCTAAGAGAACTCGATTTATACCTGATGAGATGATTCAGACTCCGCCAACCCAATGAGTAACTAGATCTAAGACTTCGACACCCATCGTCCACCAAACAGTTACTCCAACCGTTGGTGATATGGACCAAGACCTAGAACCAATTAGGTCACCCTTACCCATCTCCGTATCACATCCAATAATAACAGTAAGCCTTATGCTAAATGAAGCGCAAGCTTCGGTAGGCAAGAGATCTAAACGCAAGGATGGTAAAAAGACCACTAAGCCTATCCAATCTAAACAGGACTTAATAATAAATCCTGCACAGCAAGATGCTTCGACATCTAAGGAAGTAAAGTCGTCCTCTGCAGTAAAGTCTGCGTTGACTCAATCGATTGAGGTAACTCAATCATTGAAGTCCAGAACGGCCGAAGGGGAGCCGAAAAGTCTTGAAAAGGCACCCTGCGTATCGGCTAGAAATCCTCCTGTACCTCGACTTACAACAGGGTCGCGAGGTCTGGCTTATCTTGATGAGGGAGATCTGCTGCGTCCCATGGAAACAAGTCAACATGACAATCCTTCGGGATTTTTATCAGACTTCCAGCAGACTGATCCCTTGGTTCATGAAAGTGATCCATTGGTTTAAACCACTTCTCTTTCGAATTCTGAAACTCAGGTTCTGGAGGAAGAGTCGTTAACTGAAAGAGATGTACCACCTCATGGTATACCAATGATTTCAGGAGTCGGAGATAGCAATATCTCTGTGAGATCAAAACTGACGGGTAGTTCTACTACTTTATCAGAGTCCCATGAGACTAAAGTCATGGAGGCGGATGCTTCGAAAGAAACTTCGCCAGCGATAACTCCGGTTGCCCAACCTCCATCAGAAGGGGATATCACGAATCTGACAAGTAGTATGTACAGCCCTACATATAAGAATAATACCGCACATGTATCCTTACCTGCCCTCACGGCAAATCAAACACTTCCACCGACATCGCCTCCAACAGATGCTGCTGCTGTTCCTATTGTTACTTTACCACCATCACCCTCGCATTCACCAAATTTCTATGATGCTTTGGAGCAAGAATATTTCAGTCGTATGTTTTCTTGAGTTAATCTTGATGTTCTTCAACGTACTTCGCTTCAAGCATTGTTTCGCGCTCGAGTACGATATCCACTTACTTCCTGCTCTTCTCCAATAAGTCCTCACCGTGATAATGAGCATGACGATTCTGATCCTCAGAATAGTCATGAGGGGGAGATAGGAGTAGATGGAGATTATCTAACGGTGAACATTTCATCAACTAAGGGTGGTGGTGTGAGGTCTTCATCAGCTTCTCAAGCTCAACAGGTTCAGACGGAATCAGAAATGGTTTCTATTAATGATGAAATTGATGATAAGGAGTCTGAGCAAGTTATAATTCCAATTGTGCATTCAGAGGCTGATAGTGGACCGGTAGATGAGGATTTGAACTTAAGTGATTTCTATCTTGAAGAAACAGATGATGATGGGTTTGTCATTCTAAGCAAATTATCTTCAGTATCTTCAATCCCGGAAAATGTAGAGATTGTAGATGAAGGAAATCCTGATCCAGTAACTGAAAGTGATGATGAAATGGATTCTTCTGATGACGATGAAGACAATCTTTATACTAATCCAAATGATAATGATATCTTTGATCATATTGAAGATGATAATGCTCCAACTGATGATGCGACAAATCCTACTGATCATTCATCGAATTCTACACCTTCATTGAGTTCAAATCCAACAAATGCTAATGAAAGCTCAACTTCTGGTGCATCTACATCAAGTGAAACAGTGAATTCCAGATTCAAATACAACCATGGTATATTCTTTAAGAATCGGGATCAAAGATTGTTAAGTTGAACACGATTTCATTACTTTACGAAACACATTCATCGAGGAGTATGCTTACAAGATCTTTCGCATTAACGAAACATTAAGGAGTAAAAGATTTACTTATATAGGTTCACGATTGCTTCCAGTAAGTGAAAGAAATTGGTATGAGTTTATGTGGAGGAAACACATCAACAAAGATGAAGATGACTTTTGGCTTCAAAGAAAATATCGTATTACAGAAGTGTTAAATATTACTCGAGTCGGAGTAGAGATAAGCGAAAAGAAAGACGTCATCAGTCAGTTTCACGTTATTAGAGAAGATGTGAAGGAATACAAGTTTACAGAAGCAGATTTTCATAATCTAGATATGCTTGATATCATTCACATCTACAACTATCACCGTATCATCACCATTCGACCTTTTGCTAAGGCTCAAGCTTTGGAAGCTGTGAAAAGATACATGATGGAGATAATTGAACTGATGAGACGTGAAGATTTCCAAATTGGTCTCGAAGCTAATAGGAAAAAGATTCGAATAACATGTCCGAATCAATATACAGAGGGACTAAAGGATATGAGAAAGTTTCAAATGCAATTCGAACCAGAAGGGTTTGTATTTGTGAATTCTCAGAAAGAAAAAGTGTTCATCCACACTGAAGAGTTGAACAAATACTCAGATGATACACTCAAGGATGCACTGAAGTATCTTAAAATTTGTCAAAACAAGTTTGATGACATTGACATGAAAATGGGTCTTGGAGAGTTTATAAAGCATATCAGATATCGTCTAAAGCTCTGGATCCGTACAAGACAGTTTGAGATTCTTCGTGGCCAGAGAAAGAGAAGGTATTTCAAAGAAATGGATGAATATCCATTACATGAGGGAGATCCAAAAAAAGCGTGGGGCGTCTGGAAACCTTCTAAGCAAATTTCTGAAAATCAAGTAGAAGTTTCCAAACCAGACGGCACACAATGGAAACTAACATTTGGACAGGATTATATTGTAAAGTTCACCTTTAACACTAAGGGGGAGATTATTAGGACCCCGAAGTTGTATAGTGTTAATGTGAAATAAACTTAATTGATGGTTCCTTAGAAGAGAGATATATAAGGAACCTAAATAGTACTAATTAGATAGCCATTGCATTGTAACTGAGTTCTAGAAGCTGTGGAATGTAAATCTTGTTAATTCTCTCTCATACCGAATCTCCTTCACACTTACCGAATCTCATTCTAACTTGTCTCTTCTTCTAATCTCAACATGATCTGACCTATCATATATATCGATGCATATAGCAATATAAAGACACGGGAGGACTAAAAACACTATAAAACCAAGAGTATAGTAGAAGTAAATAGATTCTTCCGATGGCAGATGAAAAAGAAGAATGATAGATATGAAAGTTAGGAGTACATCAAGAACCAGAACTGAATGGAGCATATTGATGAATACTTTAAAGTATGAGTTGAGAGAGGAAGAATAGAAGGTGAGCTATGGAAATAAAGAAACGAAGGGAGTGGATTTATAGCGAAAAATCTGACAGAGTAATCGTGACAGGTTATCGCATTTAATCAAAGAAGATCCTAATTTCCTTAATTATCGAAGAATCAAATCTTATTACGAAGATTTTCTCAAAATCCCTTGAACACCGGAAATCAATCCTATCTACGTCAAAAGATATGACGAATCTACATTTATTCATTTCACTCTTTTGTGATAACTTCACTCGTACTCTTCACAAAATCGAATTGTTTTATCTATATTACTCAATGATGATAAAACTTTAATTTTCAGCTCGTATGCATCATAAAAACATACTTATTGTCAGCCATGACCATCCCAATCAAATTTCGGAACGAAATTTCTTTAACGGGTAGGTACTGTGACAACCCAGAAATTTCCGACCAAATTTAAACTTAATCTTTATATGTTTCCGACACGATAATCAAAGTTTGTAATATTGATTCTCAAACTTTTTGAACTAATGTTATATATTCAGTTAACCTTTGACTATTGACCGACGATTCACGAACATCTATTTGTAGATATATATATATATATATATATATATATATATATATATATATATATATATATATATATATATATATATATATATATATATATATATATATATATATATATATATATATATATATATATATATATATATATATATATATATACAATAAGTTGGAATATTAATTATTCATAAATAACTTGCAATGTGTATTTAAAAACTGATTTATGTATATTAAATAAAATATATACATATATATAATTTCAAGTTATTTAGTAAACGATAGTAACATTCGTTTATTGATTCAATTGATATTTAGATAAGTTAACTAAAACGTTTAAGATGAACAAGTAAAACACTAATTTACTACAGTATTTTAGAATTGCTACAGTACCCGAAAAGCTACAATATTTTCGAAAATCACTATTTGCTACGGTAAAAATTATTTTGCTACAGTGTTTTCAAAAATCACTATTTGCTACAGTAAAATACTATTTACTACAGTAAAACACTATTTACTAAAGTAAACACTATTTACTACAGTGAAAAATATGTCGACAAACAAGAAAACAAAACATATTGGGTGCGTACCAGCTGGCCATGCGATCGCATGGAAAATGGGCATGAAACCCATGCGATCGCATGGGGTTGATTTTCAGGACAAGTCTATAAAGCTCGTTGATTTCTGGTTGCAGGCACACACATATTCTTATCTCATTCTCTCTGTATTATTATTATTTATATTATTATTATTATTATTATTATTATTATTATTATTATTATTATTATTATTATTATTATTATTATTATTATTATTATTATTAATATTAAGATTAATAATATTAATCTTATTATTATTAGTATTAGTATAGTATTATCAGATATCGTTACCGTTATTATTAGTATTATACATAAAATACTACGACGAGGTCATGAGCGTATTATTTCAAAACGGGTTTTTTCGAGCGGGATAGAACTATGGAAATTATGGGTTATAGCTAAGGAGGTGATAGGTATGGTTCGGGGGTATTGCTCGTGAGATCAAACTAATGTTTATCATCTCCGTTGCGTCTACGTACTTTCCTACAATATTGAATCACAAAATTGATACGTGAGCATTCACAACTTATCTTTTATATATTAATAGTGTATCCATGTCTAGTGCTCGAGTATATATGTTTATGCATGCTTGTATGCTTTAATTTGTCGTTAGATAGTTTATGATGAATCGTGAATTTTATACATATGCTACTGATATAAAGTATATGATATGCATGTTTTTGGAAATCTGGCAAAAAATTATTAACTTTTCATTTAGAAATCGCGTGATTTCAATGAACGGATTAAAAGATATGGTCAACTGAATTATGGTTAACGTTAATTGAAATTGTGTTTGAAACTGTAATTTAATATTTAAACAACTTGTCTATGAGATTGATAAATTGGATTTTCAAATATTACTAATCGAGTAAATGAATTTCTATATAAAGCACGTCTCGTTTTGTTGAACAATTGTCAAGGTTTACTGTCTTATCATGTTTTAAAGCTTTATAAACACTATAATCTGATTTTACAAGTATTGGAAAACTATGTGAAATAATAAAATATTTTCTATTGCCATGATAATTCAAATATAATACAGCTCCTGAAATAAATAATATTTTGAGTTTGATAAACTATAAATTCGTTCAATTATCAAGACATATACTATGTTAATAAACATGTAGAGATTTAAAGATCATATTGGGTCAGGTTAACTTTTGAGATGACTTTTGTTAACTATTGTATGTCGGTCTCGAGCATTAGGATTGTGATACACTATGACCAGACCTAGCTTGTTAGACATGTATTGATCAACATATGTTCTCTAGGTTGAGATCTACGGTTATTTTGCATTCTGAGTTTTGGTCACATTTCGGTGAATAACCTTATGTGCTGCTAAGGTGAGTTTCATTTGCTCCATTTTTAATTGTTTTTGCAATCTATATTTTTAGGCTGAGAATACATGCACTTTATTTTAAATGCAATGGATACAAGTACATACTAAATTCTACACCGAGTTTGAACCGAAAATCTCTTAGCTTTGGTAACTAGTAACTACCGGTTATAAGAACTGGTGGGCTGAGTAGTTATATATGGATCCATAGGGCTTGACATCCCCGTCTGTTCCAGGTATAGAAACCCTAGCCTGAACTATAAAACAGACGTATGCTATTTGAGGTTAGTACACGTTGGATTGCGTGTATTGTACATGTTGGTTGCATGTATGTTAAAACAGGGGTACTTATTATAATGTTAAAGTTTAGTTACCAGGGTGCTCAATCTTGTAGAATAATTTGATAAATGTTTCGGATGAAACAACTGAAATCTTGTGATCCACCTTTATATACAGATTATGCGAAACATTAAAACTATGAACTCACCAACCTTTGTGTTGACACTTTTAAGCATGTTTATTCTCAGGTTCCTAGCAGTCTTCCGCTGTTTGCTTATATGTGATACAAGCTATGTGCATGGAGTCATACATGCTTTATTCGAGAAAAACGTTGCATTCACAAAATCATCACCATGTATCTTATTTTGACTGCATTATCAACGGATGTAGTATTGTAAACTATTAATTACGGTGATTGTCTATATGTAGAAATCATCAAACATCAAAAACCTTGGAATTTGATATTCAGTTATGGTGTGCCTTTTCAAAAAAATACAATGTTTACAAAACGTATCATGTAGAGGTCAGTACCTCACTATGAAATCGATGAATGATGTATTCGTCCAAAGGGATTTGGACGGATCGTCACAAGATACATTTTAGGAGCACAAGTTATTTTGTAATACTTATGTGTTATCCTTAATCAAGGCTAAAATGTCATTAAGATGTCATTAAGTGTGATTAACCAAAATTAGTGTTCTAGTGACCAAAACTCTTTGATATGAAAGGGGCAACTATTCTAAGTATGTTGAAAAAGGTTTTGAGAATTATAGATGCCCCGAAGTGGTCAAACATTATTTGGTCAAGAATTTTGGACAGAACAACTCGGTCGATCCACGATCTTCCGTATAGTCGACCGTGTACCTGGTTTCTCAGAAACCATGGTACAATACACCCACAGTCAGACCGCGGTCGACCGTGGACCAAAACCGTGCACTTATCCGAGTTTTGTATTCTTTTTGTTTTCTTAATTTTTTTCACTATATACTTCATTTGGTTTGGTCATTTGCTAAAGTAAATGTGGATTAGTGAACTTGTATATTTATGTCAAGATGTCTCTCATCACTTTTAGTTATGTGTGTGTCATCATCAAAACACTTATTACAGTTGGTTAAGATTAATATTACCGTTAAACATAAACCAACATTTTCCCCCAACAATGCAAATCACATAAATCACTATGTATTAATTCCAAAATTTCAGTATCACGATGTACATTTTGAAAGGGTTTCTTAGCGATCTTTGTATCATGCATTCTTTTAAAGTGTACGTAACCTAGTCTAGCATGCCAAAGAGTGAAATCATTTATGCTAACAGTTTACATGCAAGCAATGTTAATACTCACGTGATCAACATTAAGTCTAAACATTCTATTGCTCAAATAACCAAAACCAACAAACAAACCATGCTTAGATAAAATAAACTTATCAGATTCAAAAACTTGTTTGTAACCACAATTATTCAACATACTACTAGAAACCAAGATTTTCCTAATTTGTGGTACATTCAAAACATAAGAAACAACTTTTCCAGAACTATAACTTAAATCCACAATTCCACGTCCATGAAAAAAGGCTGTTGACTCGTTTTCCATATGAAGAACTGATTCATCAGTCATCGAATCTTAAGTCTTGAACCAACATTTATCCTTGCACACATGAGTAGTAGCACCCGAGTCAACCCACCACGCATCATCATCATCCTGTACAAAATAAGTCTCAGATATATATGAAACATAATAATTCTGAATTGAATTATTAAATATATTCTTACCTTTCGAGTTTTGGTTGATCGAACCATTACCCGAACCATTTGTGCTAGATCCCTTAGCATTGTTAGTGTCAAACATAACTTTGCATTTCCTTTTCAAGTGTTCAGATTTACCACACTCCCAAAAAGTCAATCTAGACTTCTCATTAGAATCATCTTTGTTATTACCTTGATGCTTACGTTTGCCCCTTTTGTCATTATTAATAGTGAAGCTTTTTTTGTTCTGCCTTATTAACAGCGGGCGTATCAGTAACTTCGTTGCTCTTTGGCTTGTCATTATCCTGCAATCTGAGGCCCTCCTCAATACGCAGATGACTATTCAACTCAATAAGAGTTAACTCGATCCTCCTTATGTTTCAAAGAATGTTTTCATTCTTTTCAAGAAGGAGGTAGTTTATCAATGATACTTGAGACTTGAATAGACTCATTCATGCTCATTATGTGTTGTGTGAATTGACCAGGTATACGAGTGAGCTCATTGTATTGCTTCACGATCGGTCTAGAATCGACCATCTTGTAATTATTATAATTTACTCACTAAGAACTTTTTACTAGAGCATCCTCAGACATATAATTGGTTTTCTACATGTCCCAGTTCTTTAGTAGATTCAACATTCTGATAAATAACGAACAGGGAATCAGCCATACCATTGAGGATTAAACCTTGAAGACGTAGTCATCGTTATCCCACTTGCTCATGTGCTGAATCTGTTCAATAGTAACATCATCATCATGATCTTCAGGAATTGGTGTGCTGAGAACATACACCACATTCATGTTGCGCAGTAATAAGTGCATCTTCTTCTGCCATCTCAGAAAAATCAACTCCCTCAAACTAATCAAGTTTGGAGAAATTCGATGTCATGTGCTTCATTGTTGCCGCCATCGATTATAACAAATAATTACTTTCAATTGTTGGACTTTTTAATTTTCGTGTAGGGTAAAATAATCGATAGTCGAATATATCACTGAATCGTGGTATAACTTTCCGAAAGTAATAATTCGACCCTAATTGCATGGATTACACGAATATCCCTTTAGGATAAGACAGAGAAGAGCTCTTGTTTTTAGCAGAAAACAGGAACTCTTTGCAGAAGAGTATTTAGAGTTTTTATTGTGTATCTCCTCTCATGAATAATCATTTATGTATTCATAGGCACCCGTAATTGTGGAAGAATGTTTATTCAATTCAATTGACAAATTGACTCTCCATAAATATCTCTCATAATATTTTTTGTGCTTAAGATAATAATCTTATCCATAAATAAGTTCTTTCCATAAGATAATAATCTTTTCCATAAAAAGAATTATCATTTCCATAAGATAATAATCTTTTCAATGAATATGAAATTATTCTTTCCATATTTAGTAAAACTTGGACAGCAAGCTAAAACTAATTTGGACAGTCTTAACTCATTTACAAATGTAAATTAAATCCCTCAATTACACTAAATTTTCAATAAATACTACCTTTATATCGACTTAATTATTTTCAACTCTTCTCTAATCACTACAAGATTCGTACTTGAAACTTTTTATAACTATATCATAACCATATATAACCAGTGAGTTTTATTATGATGATTTAATATACCATATTTTATTATAACTTGAATGTAATTTTATCCTACATACTAAAACACACTCAGAATTTCGTCGTTTCGGTTGTTTTCAATTGTCGTTTTGAGTTTGCGTTCACACTGGTCCCTCAACTTTGACTTATTTTACACAACAGCCCCTCAAGTTTACATTTTTTCAGGGGTTGAAAGTGTAAATATATAATTTTATTAAAATAAAATAAACTAATTCCACCCAAATTTTTAACGGGCCCTATCTTCTCGCTCGGTGCGAGTTAAATTTTTCCGAGACCACCATTCAACTCAAAATAATTTTACGAACACAATGCGACTAACTATACGCGAAACGGCATCATTAAAAAACACTAAATATTTCGGACTATATTTCATACATATACATACATGTACAACAAACAACCCAACCTATTAGATATATTAGGTACTAAATAACGTATATCCAAATTCGACCGCGCGTTGAATACAACCGCAACAACGCGGGTCGAATTTTTTTCTAGTTTATACCTAATGGTGACCTTTTACAAAACTCGAACAAAAAACTAACCTAAAGGTGGGGAAGGAAATAGTTAACTTCAACACGTTATTGTCCTCACAATGATGGGAAGATGGAATTGCAAGTAGTATAATTTATAGTTGTGAACGTACGTGTGGGGTAACTTTTAGAAATTAGAAAATATAATTATTCCAGCATAAGATTAATCATCTCACCAATTTTACTTGTTGCCATATATGTTTGGTATATCAATCTCTAGTTAGTTGAAATAGTACGTTTAACCAGAGATTGATTTATAAAGGTACAGAAGTTAATTACTCGTACTACATTAATTAAAACACGTTAAATTATGAAAAATGTTTTTGGAAGTAAGCTTTTATGATATTTTAATAGTGTCGCTTTAAAATTATGAAAGCAAAAAATAAAAATAACTTTTGCTCCCTTAATAATTATAATATATTCTTATTCCCCTAGTTCCTCGTAAATGCATTGTCATTTTGTTGATAATTGTCATTTTCTTCATTGAAAATGATGTATGTAACATGTATATATCGTGATTGATGCTAAAAGATTTTTACGTGGATTTTTTTTCTTTTGTCAAAAAACATACAAAATTAAATTATATCACATATACAAAATCTAAAATGTTACATACGAATACAAAAGCAACGTTTGATAGACAACTAGGCAAGACTCAACGATGATCTAATTGACGCATTTATTAATCTAGACTATAAAACAAACAACCTAAACTACAATGCCGGATCCCTTCGGCTTATCCATGGGTAAGGTCTAAGTGGTTGGATGATTCGGATGCTTTGTCACTGTAGGTTCAGTACTGTGTCTTAATCAACAACCGGCTTGTATTCTCAAGTTGATCTCCCATGTAGACGCCGGAAGGTGAAGGCTTTTTCCTATCTTTTTTAACCAATCTCGTATACTTTGATATCCCCTCGTGTTTCTTTGTATAGTTGACAGTTCTCGTGGTTAGTTGATACTCTTCTAGCTTAGTTTTTTTCGTGTAAAGAGCTCAAATAGCTCTCTCCCTTGTAATCTCCTTTTCTTTTTTATAATAATAGTTGTTCGCTTTTCAAAAAAAAAAATAAAAATCACCGACGCATGAATAAAACAGATTTGATTACCATCACCTGAACGCGCCAATCGAAGAAATCTAAAATAGCAACGACAATTGAAGCTCCAATCATCGAAGATTCAAAATGGTGTAAATGCATTTGCTTAAAAATGAATCAATAAAAAAAACCAATAACGTACACATGTGACATGTGTATCGTTTAAACTGAAATTTTGGATAATGAAATGCATTGAATGTACTAAAAGTCGTCAAAACATTAACAGCCTAATCAATCCTATGCCTATGCCTAGCTAACATATCGTACTAGGTTTACCATCAAAAAAAGCCACATGTTCGTTGTGTTTGTTTTTAGTATTCTCAATTATTTGTCTTAATCTAACATATCGTACTAGGTACCTTGGTCAAAGATGAAGTAATTATTATTTATAAATGCATGTATCCATCATTTTCATTCTACGTACATATATGCTTCTGCACCTTATTACACCACTCACAACCATAACGCACTTCTTTTCCAGGACACACCGCCACATCAGCGCCACATCAGCTTTCTCTCTCCATCTTCCTCACCACTTCCTCCTACAGTACTCCCATAACATAATCTTCCTCATTACATACTCCACAAAATTAATTAAATAAATTAAAGTACAAGTTTTTAAGCTTTTGTACAAGTATGTGTTGCACAAAATTAATTAAATCCATCCTGCATTATGTCATGGGGAAGAAATGAGTGAGGGCGGGGTGGTTGAGGGCGCATGAGGAAGAGTGAGGGCGGGGTGATTGCCAATGTAGTCCTGGAGAGGGCGGATGAAGGAGGAGTGAGGGCGGAGCCCGTTGGGAGTGGTCTTGGTAATTTTACAACTCTAATTCTAACTGTGATTCAAATTGAATCGTAATAATAGTAATTATACGATATTCAATTCAGTTCTATGATTTACGTAAGTTATTCAAAGTTATTTCATGCATCCAGTTAAAAAAATATTAAATTAGATATAAGATCAAAAGAATTAATAGATATTAAATATTAACATCCGTATATGATGATTTTAATATATAGATTCTAATGAACTTTTATATCAATCATGTTGAAATCCAATTCCACTGCAATTCATCAAGCAAAACATTTACTCAATTATTCTATTATAGCTATAGCTATAGCTATAGCATGATGTACAATTAATAAAACATAAATACAAACTTTTAACTTAATTCATGCATTGGTTGAGTAGTTGATGACCCTGCTTTTTTGTATATGTTAGCAGCGATTTCTCTAGTAACTTAGTATAACTCATGTTCATATCAATAGTTGACATGACATAATTTCAAGTTCAAGTTACAAGAGCGTGAAGTTGAAAAACTACGGAGTATATCTTAAACATATAGAGTTACAATTTTTTTTACATGGAATAGTTATAGTTAGTAACTTTGTGCAACTCATGTACTTAGAATAGTAGGTTTTACTTGTCTTGATTCTGTATTTCTGTAGTAGGTTATCCCTTGGATCGAAGATCAACCACTATCAAGATCTACCACTCCACTCTAGTAAATTCAACTTGTTTTTTTCTTTTTAGAAACAACTAGATATATTAACAACTCACTCTAGCAAGCCGGCAGAGAAGACAAAAAGAATTATAACGGCTTGAGAAACCATCCATTCTTAGAAATACATCGTTGATCTAATCCAAGAAAAAGAAAAATTACATATATAATCAAATAAATCGCTCCTCTTCATAAGGAATTGACGCCAAAGAACGCTATTTTCGAATCTCACTAAAAAAAAAAGTCATTTTTATGCTTCCATTACTATCACTACAACAACAACAACAACAAAAACAAAACTCAATACCACATATGTAGTGTACGGGGTTATGCTTCCATTATTTTTGATATTTTAAAATGTGATAACTTAACATTTTTTTGACAAATTTTGGTGTAGCAAATTTGTGACACGTGAAAGCATCAAAAAGAAAAACTCAATGACACCTAAAAGTGAATAACACTTCAAATTTTCGATACCATATTTTTTCACGATTCAAAATTTTTGATGTCATATTTTTCACGCTTTTGAAACAACCAACCCGTATTTAAACCGGCCCATAAAAATTTTTCTTTAATACATTAATATTTAGGTCCCAATTATGTTTCCAAAACATCCTTAACACAAATAATAAGTTCAATAAACTTTTAAAACATTTAATACATAGTTTAAATATCCGAACGGGCAAACACGACCCGACTATTTTAATTTTCAACAAAACCGAGCATGGTGATTGGGGATACGCTACCCAATCCTAATCCATCCAAAAGCATGCCCTCTAAAGCAAACTACACAAGTCCACTAGTTCCCACCCTTACCCGAGTCACCGCCTCCAAGCCAATCTATAAAAATGTAAACAACGAGAGGGTAAGCTAACGCTTAGTGAGTGAGAATTTACTACATACATATATATACATAAAATGGACACGCCACACAATAATAAACAAATAACGCATACCGGAGCATCCAAGCATAAAGGCAAGCTACGCTAAGCATATCGTACGATCACTATACAACGAGCTAATAACATCAACAATATAAGTACACCAACGACAATGTGTACAACGCCAATAAGCTACACCCGGAGGGTTAGCTACATCACAACAATACAACAATATACGTATAACAAAGCGTAAACCGCCCAAGGTTAACCCCCTTAACCAAATACCGAAATTCAATTACCAAAATGAAGATTGGCCGAACTACACGAGCCTTAGTAATCCGCATCCACACGAGACTACTATCTTCAATCACACAACAACATCGAGTTTGGTCGAACTACATGAGCCTTAGCGAATCTGAAACCACACGATATCACTACCTCAATAAGATGACCGAACTACACGAGTCATCGTGAATCCGAACTACACGTGATACACTTCTCCGATATCCAAACCCACGGTCACGGGATTATGAAATCCACCACATCGGGGTTATCCAATTCACAACTCAATATCAACTCTCGCCATTGGGGTTATATAATCCACATCACGAACACGTGTGATAACGTACACACAAAATGTGCACCTCGCCAAAGGAGGTCAACCAAAATGCACAACCGTTCCAATTGGACCCATACATAAGTCCATCAAATCCACCTATATGTGAAGTGAGCTCTATAGCCGAGAATCACTTCAACCGACCCGCACCCATCCTACACATACATATGCACATAGGATATTAACACTCACCTTGTTGCCTTGATGAATGCCACTGAATAATCCGCAACTCGCCGATGGAATGTACATATTCCATCATCGCAAATACAACAACACAATTAGGGAGGATTTACAAACCAACCCAAATTGACAACTAGTGCAATCTCGACCCAAATGCACCTCCAAGCACAAACCGCGCCCAAACTAACCAATAATCACTAACACTAGTGACAATGGTCCTAATAAGCCAATTAAACCCGAACACAAGTGTTAAACACTTGTCTTGCCCAATTTGACACCAAAACCCTAATTTTGACCCATTTCAAAATTAGTCAACCAAACACACCCAAATGAGTTCCAACACTTCCATAATCACTAATCATAGTGATTACACTCAATTTAAAGCCCTAAACAAGGCTAAATCATCAACCAACCCAAAACCCGCCTTCATCACTAATAAACCCGAATCCTAGTTATTATCTTCCATGAACAACTAGTGGGGTTCCATGTATGAACATACAATCAAAAACCCTAAATTTAGATGAAGAACACGAAAACAAAATTCGGAGTTAGAGCTTACCGCTAGTATCACCTTGAAGCCAAGAACGAGGAGAACAAGAATGCCTCTTATGACAAGATCGAATCACGAATCTTCCTTTCCAAAATCCCTCTTGAATGATTTGAAGTATTTAAGTTTTGAGAGGAAATGAAGAAGAAAAGGAAAAAAATGGAATAAATGAACGAGTGGACCAGATTTGAGGCTATAATCTGCCTCATACGCAAAAAGACCAAAACGCCCTTGAATATCTTTTAAAATCACAAAACTGGTACCAGTCCGCCCATATTGCCGCGCCGCGGCCCTAAATTGTCACGCCGCGACATTTGCTTTGGTCTGGTGCCTGTCTTACCATGCCTCCTGATCCTGATTCTGGTTAAATGTCGCCCCGCGACCGGCAGCTCCGCGTCGCGACCTTGGTCGTGGCCTGATCACTTCTCGCATACAAGAACTTTAACTCACGAACATGTCTCAAATCCTTCATACACCTATCGTACATATGTGATACACCTGTAAATCATATACGGGGAAAACGAGGTGTTACAACTCTCCCCCACTTAGATTCGATCACGTCCTCGTGATCCTAGTCACTTAACCGATCGGAACCACACTTTATGGTCGTTAAAATCCGACTTCCATTCCCTTACTCATTAACCCGAAGATTAATTCGTTAACTAAATACACACTTGCACGCATTTTGGGACAGGCAATACATGCAACAACCAAAGTCTACAACGATCACTTAGAATACGCGAAACCGACACGTATTCTTCCAACTCCTCTAGGCAATTCTTCTCAAAGAGTTATCCTTAACAACTAAATCGTCACCCGCGATTTATTAAAATCCACAAATCCGAGCACAAAAACTTGCTCAATCCCTCACATCGGGAAAACTCAACCAATCTCGTACCGAGATATTAACTCCTAGCGCACCATACCAAGTACATCGCTAGTAACAACCACAACTAAAATAAAATCAACCATCAAACCGATGAAGACCGAATAAAAGTGAATCCTTACGGATAACACTTACCACTTAACATCCCTTGTAGTGCGCAACACGACTAATACGCAACTACCGCAACACCATAAGCAAACGGCTAAAACCGATAGCGCCCAAAACGACTATGGTAACGCAAATCCCAAGGTGTACAAAATTGACTATTGTCACACCCGTAACAACATTTGATCGAAACACGGCTATCGCATCACTATTCACACCAAAATGGTCCTTACGACCCCACCATTGGCGTATAAAACAACCAACATATCACACAACATGGTCCTTACGACCCCACCATTGGCGTATGAAACAACCAACAGATCACACAACATGGTCCTTACGACCCCACCATTGGCGTATGAAACAACCAATAGATCACACAACATGAAGGCTGGCCGAAGACTACACGCGCCTTAGTGAATCCACAACAACACGCGACCCACTACCTCCACCGCACAACAATCGGGATTGGCCGAACAACACGTGCCCTAGTGAATCCAAACTACACGAGAATCACTATCCCAAAAGAATGACCGCATCCACACGTGTCATTGTGAATCCGAACTACACGAGACTCACTTCCTCAATATAATGACCGCATCCACACGTGTCATTGTGAATCCGAACTACACGCGACTCACTTCCACAATAAAATGACTGAACTACACGTGTCATCGTGAATCCGCAACCACACGTGATCCACTACCCAAATCTCAACTCAGGAATAGTACTCGCTAAAGATCATCGGAGTTCATAACATCCATTAGTGTACATACGCCGCGTAATCACTAATCCCTCGGGTGATGTCTTAAACACCGCGACTAACTCACCCCCATGACAATGTGGTGTCTTGAACACCGCGATAATTCCACTCGTTACGTAGAATGTAGTGTCTTGAACACCGTGACTATCCCACATTCCACGCTACACAAATAAATACATTATTCCACTCACTTGGAAATCCTTGCACATGCATCATACGTACATGTACACAATGCCATCACAATCGAGCAAGAACCACCTATATCGCACATAAGCACAACACAACAATTCTCTAGAAGAGAATCCGATACGCACATCCCTTAACCGAGGGATCTCACTTGCTCGTCAAACACGTTCATTATCTATAAATGAGATTCATCACATTACCACCTCGGTGATAATTTAAATCCAACCCATAAGTACAATTTATTCCAAACCGTACTTTTACCCCAATCGACCAAATCTAGGTCCCGTCACAAGTTCCGGATATACTAAGAGCATCATCCGAAATTTCACACTAAAACCTCCTCGTGTGGGAGTGTAACTCCCCCACTTGGAACTACGTTACATAACCGCACCTTGTACAACTGTACAATGCTACTAAGGGTAGACTTTACTAACAATTGGGTTCACACGACCCATCACCACTTCTTGCTCCAACCTTGAGCATACGAAGGATTTTAACACATCCTTAAACACTTCGAATGAAAAGTGTACCACAACTTACACAAACTCTACTCTCGCAATCATCCAATTGCTATAGTTTGTCCCATTTCCACCTAGTCACTCATGTACCTAAGGGTTTCTCTCCGGCACCCTAAGTACAATGTAACCGCAACACAATCGGAGTCAAACACCACGCTAGTAGATATGAAAGAGGCACCTATTGTTGCGTCCCGTAGACTCCATTACCAACATTCATCGAGATTCAAAACACTCGACCTCAAGGGTTTCACCCACCCGACGAACCACACGGTTCCTCAACTTCAACACGAGAGCGAACACACTCTAACAACCGAACACCAAAGCTCATAACCATGGCTTGGTAGAAACATTTCCCAACACTAAGGAATGCTTGGTTGCACCAAGTCTCACGCCCTTCGCCCATTAATCAAAACACCACTGTAGGGTAATTCCATTAGGAATGTCACCCATAACGACATTATGCACAACACAAGGCATTTATCAAACCCGAACTCATCGGCACGAAATAAATAATCAAAGGACATATTTATTAAAATGAAACGTACCTTAACGTCTCCTTGCCGCACCCGTCCCCGCTAACTCGGGACATTTCGACTTACGATGTCCTTCCTCTTGGCAATTGAAACACAACGTGTCATCGCCCTTCGGTACCGAACATTCCCAAGACTTGTGACCCCTCATGCCACAATTGTAACATCTAGACGCACTAGAATCCGATATATCCATCCGTGTACCACCCGTGCTCACACTCGGACCCTTAGTCCTCTTACTTGGAGCACCATACGAAACAACCCTTCTCTTACTTGAAGGTTCACCAATCTTTGATCGCGAATACGACTCGAAACCCCTAGTCACGGTGAATAATTCCGCAAACGATTTCGCGTAACACCGGCTAATTTATTCTTCAAGTCATCATTCAAATTTCGATAGAAATCCTCCATCAACAAATGATCATTCCCCAAATACTCCGAGCAAAAACGAGCCTTCGCCATAAAGGTCGTCTTGAGAGTATTCAAATCCATAGAACCCTGTTGCAAATTTCACAACTCATTACGCAATTCCGACAAGTCAGCTGATGTCCGGAACTCCTCAAAGAATTCCTCCTTAAACTCGTCCCATGATAACGCCATAAACGGTTCACCACCGACAAGATCAATCTTACCATCCAACCAATCCTTCGCCCTACCCCGCAACAAACTAGTAGCGAGTCTCGTCTTTTTCTCGGGAGGGCATTCAATAGTACGAAAACACCCTTCGACATCCGAGATCCATGTGGTGCTTACCAAAGGATCCGGTTTCCCGTCATACATCGGGGGTTTAGTCCTCATGAAGCTCTTAAGACAACGCTCCATTTCACTACTACTTCGAAATTCGGAATATTTCATATCCATTTCTTCTCGAAACGCACCCATTTGCTCCGCAACGGCGGCCGCAACTCTAGCGTTAAAATCCACATCATTCGTCTCGATCTCGTTTCGCGTCGTCATTCTAAAGAATGCAAAACGATTAGCCCACGAACGTATAAAACCACACGCACAACACCGCCCCATCTTGCTCGACACTCGTCGTACATCACTTGTTAGACACGATTTGTGCCCGTAATAAGGTTTGCAAGTCCTTATTACGCACACACGTCGTATCAACTTGTTAGTACAACGACCGCCTCGCTCGATGATATAAACCAACACAACAAAAATTCTACGCAATATAAACACACGCAAGAATTATATCACAATACAAGCCACAATCCTAGTTAGTTCACCTACACGCTAAGGCACTAACCAAGTTCCCATTCCGACCCGTTCACCTACAAGTCCCGCAACAAATAAGCACACACAAAAAGTCTAAGTCTACGCGCCTATCCCAAGTCACCTAAATTCCTTAGACCATGCACTGATACCACTTGAAACAACCCAACCCGTATTTAAACCGGCCCATAAAAAATTTTCTTTAATACATTAATATTTAGGTCCCAATTATGTTTCCAAAACATCCTTAACACAAATAATAAGTTCAATAAACTTTTAAAACATTTAATACATAGTTTAAATATCCTAACGGGCAAACACGACCCGACTATTTTAATTTTCAACAAAACCGAGCATGGTGATTGGGGATACGCTACCCAATCCTAATCCATCCAAAAGCATGCCTTCTAAAGCAAACTAGGCAAGTCCACTAGTTCCCACGCTTACCCGAATCACCGCCTCCAAGCCAATCTATAAAAATGTAAACAACGAGAGGGTAAGCTAACGCTTAGTGAGTGAGAATTTACTACATACATATATATACATAAAATGGACACGCTACACAATAATAAACAAATGACGCATACCGGAGCATCCAAGCATAAAGGCAAGCTAAGCTAAGCATACCGTACGATCACTATACAACGAGCTAATAACATCAACAATATAAGTACACCAACGACAATGTGTACAACGCCAATAAGCTACGCCCGGAGGGTTAGCTACATCACAACAATACAACAATATACGTATAACAAAGCGTAAACCGCCCAAGGTTAACCCCTTAACCCAATACCGAAAGTCAATTACCAAAATGAAGATTGGCCGAACTACACGAGCCTTAGTAATCCGCATCCACACGAGACTACTATCTTCAATCACACAACAACATCGAGGTTGGCCGAACTACACGAGCCTTAGTGAATCCGAAACCACACGAGATCACTACCTCAATAAGATGACCGAACTACACGAGTCATCGTGAATCCGAACTACACGTGATCCACTTCTCCGATATCCAAACCCACGGTCACGGGATTATGAAATCCACCACATCGGGGTTATCCAATTCACAACTCAATATCAACCCTTCGCCATTGGGGTTATATAATCCACATCACGAACACGTGTGATAACGTACACACAAAATGTGCACCTCGCCAAAGGAGGTCAACCAAAATGCACAACCGTTCCAATTGGACCCATACATAAGTCCATCAAATCCACCTATATGTGAAGTGAGCTCTATAGCCGAGAATCACTTCAACCGACCCGTACCCATCCTACACATACATATGCACATAGGATATTAACACTCACCTTGTTGCCTTGATGAATGCCACCGAATAATCCGCAACTCGCCGATGGAATGTACATATTCCATCATCGCAAATACAACAACACAATTAGGGAGGATTTACAAACCAACCCAAATTGACAACTAGTGCAATCTCGACCCAAATGCACCTCCAAGCACAAACCGCGCCCAAACTAACCAATAATCACTAACACTAGTGACAATGGTCCTAATAAGCCAATTAAACCCGAACACAAGTGTTAAACACTTGTCTTGCCCAATTTGACACCAAAACCCTAATTTTGACCCATTTCAAAATTAGTCAACCAAACACACCCAAATGAGTTCCAACACTTCCATAATCAATAATCATAGTGATTACACTCAATTTAAAGCCCTAAACAAGGCTAAATCATCAACCAACCCAAAACCCGCCTTCATCACTAATAAACCCGAATCCTAGTTATTATCTTCCATGAACAACTAGTGGGGTTTCATGTATGAACATACAATCAAAAACCCTAAATTTAGATGAAGAACACGAAAATGAAATTCGGAGTTAGAGCTTACCGCTAGTATCACCTTGAAGCCAAGAACGAGGAGAACAAGAATGCCTCTTATGACAAGATCGAATCACGAATCTTCCTTTCCAAAATCCCTCTTGAATGATTTGAAGTATTTAAGTTTTGAGAGGAAATGAAGAAGAAAAGGAAAAAATGGAATAAATGAATGAGTGGACCAGATTTGAGGCTATAATCTGCCTCATGTGCGAAAAGACCAAAACGCCCTTGAATATCTTTTAAAATCACAAAACTGGTACCAGTCCGCCCATATTGCTGCGCCGCGGCCCTAAATTGTCGCGCCGCGACATTTGCCTTGGTCTGATGCCTGTCTTACCATGCCTCCTGATCCTAATTCTGGTTAATTGTCGCGCCGCGACCGGCAGCTCCGCGCCGCGACCTTGGTCGTGGCCTGATCACTTCTCGCATACAAGAACTTTAACGCACGAACATGTCTCAAATCCTTCATACACATATCGTACATACGCGATGCACCTGTAAATCATATACGGGGAAAACGGGGTGTTACAGCTTTTAACTTATATTCACACTTTGAAGCGTGAAAAACTTATTTAAAAAGTACAAAACTACAAGGTTACTTGTAGTGTCTCCACATCGGCCACAAGAAAGCTGCCATGATCGAGAGCATACGATCCTTGATTGTCGAGATTTACTCCATGCTTCCAACCAAGTATTCCAATGTAATCATGAGTCGAATAATGAAATGTCTAGATCGGTCCAAGACTGAATTCTCGACCATACTTGTCGGGCAATAACGCAATCAAATAGGATGTGATCCAAAAAGTTTCAGTTCTATAATCACAAATCGGACAACCAATATGATTTATCTCTGACCTTTTTTGACAAATTAAGACATGTAGAAAGCTTATGCAAGGCCACCCTTCGCAAAAAAATAGTCACTTTAATTTACGTGGAAGAATCGAGAACCAATTAATGTTTGTAAGACATATAAAATGGGGGTAAATTCAACTTATCAGTAGTTAAAGTTAGTAAAAATATAGTCTACCAACGTTATCTTTTTTTCCCAATGTTTGAAATCTCGACCAATGAGGTTGAGACTACCTTCATTTTTCAGTTAACTTGATTTCTACTTAAAATGTAGTAGAAATTGATGAATTAATTACTCCTCATAGTGGTTCGTAATACTTTTTTCGTATCAAAGTAACTGTTTCCGTAACTGTTTCCATTTAAACTTTTATAATTGTTCTTTTAACTTTGGAGATAAATGCGTGAATGGTTAAGTCCCCTGAATAATCTTGTATTGCTATTCAAAAAATTATATGAATGAACTGAGTTATAAACGTGGTTCATAAGTGTTATATTTTCATCGAGTGTTATATAATAAAAACAAAATTATTTAAAGTCAAACTTAAAAAAGGAAAATACTGTCAAAATCAATCAAAATAAGACAATATTTTCGGACGGAATAACTATCACTTAATGACGCTATTAGTCAATGAATCTATTAGCCTTATAGTTAAAGCGTACTTTAGCTGTGTAAACATCACTAAATTCCTAGTAGTTTCCATCTAACTTACTTGGGTACTGTTACAATATATAGTTTTACGACCCGTACAACGTACCCTAAAACCGCCAAACCTTCGAATCTCTCCAATGGATTCATCCCTAGGACACCACACAAAAAATACATGTATATATACACCTATATACAATATAATAATAAGTGTACACAAGTACACCGCAAATAGCACACAACCGTCAATAAGTCTAAGACTAGGCACCTATTTCAAGGTCACCTAATTCCCTTAGACTATGCTCTGATACCACTTGTTACGACCCAACTTCGTTTTACCAAAAACAAGACTTGAAAAAAAAAATTATCTAACAGATCATCTGGACGGCGTCCAGTAACAAAGGACAGGACGGCGTCCAACAATCAGGACGGCGTCCAGTAACACTAAAATGTTCTGTGACAGAAAACCCCAAACCCACGTTATACTGAACGGCGTCCAACCAAATCTGGACGGCGTCCAGCAGACTTGATCAGCCCCATTTCATTTCAAAATACACTTATCACTTTAAATCAACAACCAACGCTTTGTAACAACCAATTCAAGTTTTATAACAATCAATACGTCAGATAAAAATGTTTACATCACAATATACGGGTTAAGACTCAATAACCCAACCCAATACCAAGAGCATAATCTCGGGGACTACCAAATCCCCAATCCGCGTCCAAACATCCAAAAGCTACCCCATCGAACCCAAGCGCTCCTACGCATCTAGCCTAACAACTAGCTAGCTTCATAATCACAATACCTGTAAAAAGGTAAACAACGAGCTATCAAATCCCCAATCCGCGTCCAAACGTCCTCGTGATCCGCACCTACACTAGAAGTTAAGCACTTCTCCCTAGAACATTTGCTCTTCCTACGCGGAGTCACACATGTAGTAATCACGTATCTGAAATTATCGCTTCGTACACTAACGCATCATATTACAACGATATTGTACATCACACTTCCATTTTCAACGATATCGGGTAATCAACCCACGAGTCAAAACAACCGCAACTGTTGCTCCTACGCCGAGTATCCAAACTCGTACCATACACTTCACCATCGTCCTAAAAGTAGAACAATTCACCGACAATCATCGTCGTCACGCCTCACGATCCTACGAAACACAACCAAGCCCGACATCCATGACATCTTCCGTAAATTCTAAGATCTCACCACACGCTAATAATCACTAGCATGCACTACCGCAACAAGCAGTATCTCATACACTCAACATCTAGAATTCACATTTAGGAAATACGAAAAACACCACATATCCCTTCAAGTTCTCTCTACAACTCGCAACAAGCTACATCCATAACCATATCACCCAACGCAATCCACAAAACCCACTACGTCGTGAACCATGTCTTGCATTAATCCAAATCGAGAAGGATTCATGCTTCCTTAAAACTCCGTACTCCATCGGTTCATAACGTGTTACTCAACCAGTCATTCATGAATATTCTCTGGACCAAGAACCAACTTCCCCCGTCACCACAATTGGGTTATTCCTTCAATGAAGAAATTTTGATACACCAAAAATAATCACTTTAGGAACTCTACTTTCCCATCAATCGATCCACACACGACCATCCGTCACTGGATTAATACAGGACGACAATAATACACCTCGAGCTAGACAAAACATCAACACTCGACATTGGGTTTCTCCCCTAAACCCTCCAACACATCCTTACAATTGCGGCTTCCTAGTACTAGCATGGAAACTATTCGTGTACTAGAATCCCGTCAACAACAGATTATCATCACAACAATTCGCATTTCGTCACGCGACCCACAAAATATCCACCAACGCCTGGTGAATCCTCTTGCCTCGACCGTCCGTTAAGGATGACCTCGACATCTCAATGCAACTAACGGGTCACCTCACTAGGGAACATGCTCACGCAAATAAATAACAACCGCGTGTCTCTATGTGAGATAATCGGAACCGGCACTCCCCGCTTCACAATCATTCATAAAGTGGAATAATTCACTGACAATTTCCACGAACATGTTTCCCGACAGGGAAAATACAGTATCCTTCGTGACATCAAACTCGTACCCATTCAATAATAGTATCTGAGTTTCACGACAACCCAGATATTCACTATGAGAGCACCCACAACGACAGCTTCATTCTCTCACATCGGGATCTCAAACATCACATTTGGTCTTATACCGCCCATTGGTACTACACGACCACCCTACATAGAAAGTCTTACACTTCCTTCGATTCAATCATCACAATCTTCACGCATAACATTCCAGAATTGTAACTCACAATCGTAATGCGCGATCTCGAGTCGACATCAAAAACCTGTCACTCTTCTTAGTTAGGAACTCTGAAAACCTATTGAGGCTTAGCACGGTTGATGTGCAAAAGTGTGCAGTGCTTAATTTGCCTTTCAAACTTTTAAATTTATATAACCTTTATTATTACACTTTTAACACTCTAACGAGCAACAAAACCCGATCAGATGTAGTATTTTAGGTTATCGTCCCAATGAAAGTGTAGGTATGGATAAGAGTTGTTTTATTATTTAATTCTTATTAAAGAATCAAAGATATGTTTTTGTATCTTTTATTGGATAGATTTATCTCTTAGGAAAGA
Organism: Rutidosis leptorrhynchoides; assembly: GCF_046630445.1. Lineage (NCBI taxonomy): Eukaryota > Viridiplantae > Streptophyta > Magnoliopsida > Asterales > Asteraceae > Rutidosis > Rutidosis leptorrhynchoides. Next base: position 475,795,903 of record NC_092333.1, on the reverse strand, counting down.
GTTACTTTTAAAGATAAACAAAGTAAAATAAGGAATTAAAGATTCAAAATAAAATACAATACAAGTAAAGATACAAGTGATTACATGGACAACTAATTCATACAGGAATCATATTAGATAAGTTTCATAACTTATATTAACACAAATCAAGATAACAATCATAGACGAATTATTATCCCTAAGCAGGTTAAGACAAGTGTTGAATATTAATTAATAAGCAGGACTTAAAGCATATGTGAGATATGTGATGTGCATAACTAACATCTTAATTCTTCATGTTCAATTCAATTACATGATACATACCAATCTTGTGATGAGGATCAATATGCAAATAGACTGACAAATTATATAAGCTATTAAACACCAAGTAGATCAACTCAAGTTACTAGCTGAAAGTCAATTACTACTAAGTTTTCATGCAATCATTAATTAAACAAATCCAAATGAAGGTTCTTCGATTAAGCCTAACAATATTAACTTCTATTATATAAGTGTAACTTAAATCAAATAAGTTTATCACTATTAAGTTCTTTAACCTAGTTGCATGCAATTCAATTTAACAAGTTTGATGGACTAGATCTAAACAAGTAGCATGAATCGAATAATAGATTATCGGATCAAGGACTAATCAACCCTAAAATCATGTTATTTAATCATTAAGCATGGCAAACAAGTATAGTCAAACAAAACAGACTCAAAACAATTCAAATATCATTACATAAACTCAACCATACAGATCTGGAAAAGAACCATAAATTGCACAGAATAAAGCACGAAGCCGGTGGATACCTTCACTCCAAGCCGGCAGCTTGAGGGTGAAGTCGGCCGCTTCATCTGACTCCCAGATGCAGTTTAGTTTTCATCCACGTAATCACTATGAACGTTTAGTTCATAATAAAAGACGAACAGAAATGAATACAGTAAATAAAATAGATAAAACAATAAGATAGGGATAGAATCATACCTTGAAAAGAAGGTAGATGTAAAATAACTTTAATTGAAACTTGAATCTTGATTACAATAAGTAAATCTAACCTAAGGGTTTAGAGAAAACCCCTAAAAATGACAAATAAAATTATTAAATTCTGGAAAAACTAAACTACTTATGAAAACTGAGACCAAAGGCCGAAATTTATAGGATTTTAGGGCGGTGGCCAAGTCGGCGGCTTCAGTGGGAAGCCGGCGGCTTGCCTTGAGTCGGTGACTCCTTGTGCAAGTTATACTTTATCCGCAAGCTAAGATCTTGTAACCGTCTTATCCAAGTCGGCGGCTTCAGTCCAGGCCAGCGGCTTCCTTGATTTGCCAGATCTTTATAATTTTGCCTTGATTTTGTTTCCATTTTTAATTGAACTTGGTCAATAAGTTAAGAAACCGTGTCAACCAGGCCGGCGGCTTCATTGGGAAGCCGGGAAGCCTTCGGCTTCCTTGCCTTTTTCTTGACCAACAAGTTCTTTCAATTTTACATCGATTCTGGAACATTCTGGTGTATTCAGCTCCAAGCCGGCGGCTTCAGTGACTCCATGTCAGCGGCTTCATCTAGCCGATTTACAATTTTCTCTATTTTTGATTCTGTTTAATACATAACTTTGACATAATCATTAGAAATGTTTTTTTCCCATTTTTACCCATTTTAGTGTGTTTTGGCATCAAAATGACTCAAAAATACTAAGATAACTCCTCAAAATGTTACCAAAAAACTGTATAATTTAGGAGTTATCAAATTCTCCACACTTAAACCTTTACTTGTCCTCAAGTAAACCTTATAAAATATATCATGGGTATTTAAAGTAAAATTGCAAAGTCAAAAGTATGTCTTAATTTGAAGTTAGTATTTATTATTCGCAAGAACTAGTCTGAACCTGACCAAGGATTACAAGTAGTCCTAATGGTTATTAAGTCAAATTTATACAGTTTGGTCATCATTGGACTCTTTTGTTTTCTAACTTTAAGAAGTGTATGGTTCTCATTGGAACTCTTTTCTTTTGTTGGCCTTCATTGGGCTCTTTTTCCTTTTCATTTCTTTTGCTTTCATGCTTAGCTTTTAGCTTTACATTTGGCAAATAATTTAAATTGGTCCTTATTTAGGACTCTTTTGCTGCCTCAGTGGTCCATGCTTATTATGCCATATGGTAGTGGCTATAAGTTTGTACTCGTTTCACAATTTTTGGCTTTTATCTTCTTATCTTAAATAAGTAATCTGATCTCGAAATTGAGAGTAGTTCTATTATCATCTTTAAGATTAAGTTAGTAAAAAGACATAAGTTTGACTAAGAATTTATATTTTTGAAAAATTTAAAATTATACCCATTTTTCAACTTTTTCGGGAAATTTTGATAGTATCTTTTATAATCTTTTAAGTGATTAATCACTTCCCTCCCCACACTTAGATTATGCAATGTCCTCATTGCAATTATAATAAAGAATGAAATAAATAAATAAAGGACATAATTAAAAATAAGAGAAAGAGTGATGTTACTCAATTTGTAGGATCATAGAACGATTTGTGAGCACTTTTGCGGACTTCCTTTGAATTGAATAAGTAACTTGACAAAATATTAAATAACAAAAAGCATAATACGAACATAATATTTTATTAATAACTCTTCATCAATTAATCATTTAAACACTTAGGAGCTATATTGCTCTTACATTCATATTTAAATAATAAAACAAAGAAACATTTAGACATAATATAGTCCTAATAAACATATATAAAGGGATAGGTAGTTTTGATTATAGAGTCGTTTGTGCGTCTCTTTTCTTCTTACGGAATTACTCCTTAGGCTTATTCTCTTCACACTTACTCTTTTCATACTCATTTAACTTCCTTTTCAAACTTGATTTTGCAGTTATAGGCAGGGTTTCACTATGGTTTCCTTGATGGATAATAATAGTATTACTGACATAATTGATGATGGCTTTGGATATGGACAGAAATAGTGTTTCTAAAAGAATAGGTGTGATTTTATTTTCCACCATGTCCATAACAAGGAAATGAATAAGAAATTTAGTTGACCCTATTTTAACCTTAACATTTTTCACAATACCCCTCGGATGACTTGAACTTTGGTTACCATAACAGACAATCCCATCAATAGGTTCTAGCGCGTTTAACTTCAATCGCTCAAACATACTAAAAGGCATAATATTCACACTCGACCCACTGTCAGCTAACGCACGAACAGATGTGGAACCATTAATTTCACAAGGAATATGAAATTCTCCTGAATTAGCACGAATTATCAGGAAGTCGGAAATCGAAATTTCTATTGACTTTAATGGTGCTTCACTAACAAATTTCTTTTTCTTAACCAATTTATCATCTTGAATTTCATTACGGGAAGGAATATATACCCAACATTTATTCAACGATTCAAAAAACTTTGTAACTTCTTCGGTTTCATCATTATATTTTTCTATCTTGCGAGTTGTTTCTTCAACTACTTTGTCCACATATTCATCTAAATTAGTGTCCTCTTCCTTGATGGATTTGGATTTAGTAGCAATATCTTCTTCATCCGAATCAGGATATCCACCATTCATTTCTTCTATCTCCCTAGATAATTCTTACTCAGTCAATTCATATTCCCACATTATATCAGCCCCTCTAGAAGCTACATATTCACGGATTGCTTTTCTTCCAAGATGCTCTCTTTCAGATATTCCCTTAACAGTTTCCCAAAACCTATTATATTCGGGATCATTCTCTCTAGGTCCCTTTTCAAAATCATATTCATAATCATCATAACCATCACTACCATCAATGTCATCTATATTAATAAAAGTAACCGCATTTACCTTTTCAAAATGAACTTCCTTAGAAACTTCCGATTTAATAGGAACTTTACCCTCGACAAGTTTGAATAACTTAGTAACATTGCGCTCTAAGTTTTGAATGGACGCTTGATGATTATTTTGTACTTGGGAAAGTTGAGCTTTTATGTTATCATTAGCTTCATTTTGATTTTTGATCAAAGTGAGGATGCTTTCTTCAAGATTAGACTTCTTATCATTAGAAGAATTTGGAATGAAAGGTGCTCTAACAGGAAAGAAACCAGGTGGGTTTTTATTATTAGTAGGATAAGGTGCATTATAATTATTACGGTAGTTTGGGTTTCCTTGGAATTGATTCACATACGAAAGATTCTCAACTTGCTCCATAGTAAGACTTGCAACACAATCCTTAGTAGCATGAGGACCTTGGCCTTTTTCACAACCTACCTTAATCATATGCATCTCCTTAGTAAGCTGATAGGTCAGATCATGTTGAGATTGAGAGAAATAATAAGATAGAATGAGATTCGGTATGTAGGAAGGAGATTTGGTATGAGAGAGAATCGGTAAAATTACATTCCATAGCTTCTAGAACTCGGTTACAATACAATGGCTATCTAATTAGGACTACTTAGGTTAATTATATAGCCCTCATCTAAGGAACCTTCATTTAAGCTTAATTCACATTAACACTATACAAGTTCGGGGTCCTAACAATCTCCCCCTTAGTGTTAAATGTGAACTTTACAATATAATCCTATCATGAAATCTTGAGAGGTCCAAACGTTAGTTTCCATCGTGAGCCATCTGGTTTTGAAACTTCTACTTGATTTTCTGAAATTTGCTTAGAAGTTTTCCAGACTCCCCACGCTTTCCTTGGATCTCCCTCATGTAATGGATATTCATCCATTTCCTTGATATACCTTCTCTTTCTCTGGCCACGAAGAATCTCAAATTGTCTTGTACGGATTCGGAGCTTTAAACGATCTCTGATATGCTTTATAAACTCTCCAAGACCCATTTTTGTATCAAAATCATCAACCTTGCTTTGACGAATTTTAAGATACTTCAGTGCAGCCTTAATTGCTCCATCTGAATATTTGTTCAGCTCTTCAGTACGAATGAACACTTTTTCTTTTTGAGAATTTACAAATACAAACCCTTCGGGTTCGAATTGCATTTGAAACATCCTCATATCCTTCAGTCCCTCCGTAAATTGATTCGGACACGTTATTCGAATCCTTTTCCTATTTTCTTCGAGACCTATTTGAAAATCTTCACGTCTCATCAGTTCAATTGTCTCCATCATGTATCTTTTCACGGCTTCCAAAGCTTGAGCTTTAGCAAAAGGTCGAATGGTGATGATACTGAGGTAGTTGTAGATGTGAATGATGTCAAGCATATCAAGATTATGAAAATCTGCTTCTGTGAACTTGTACTCTTTCTCATCTTCTCTAATAACGTGGAACTGACTGATGACGTCTTTCTTTTCACTTATCTCTACTCCAACTCGAGCAATATTCAACACTTCTGAAATACGATATTTTCTTTGAAGCCACAAATCATCTTCATCTTTGTTGATATGTTTCCTCCACATAAACTCATAACAATTCCTTTCACTTGCTGGAAGCAATCGTGAACCTATATAAGTAAACCTTTTACTCCTTGGTGTATCATTGATGCGGAAGATCTTGTAAGCATTTTCTTCGATGAATGTGTTTCGTAACGTTATAAAATCATGTTCAACTCCCAATAACAATCTTTGTTCCTGATTCTTAAAGAATATTCCATGGTTGTATTTGAATCTGGAATTTACTGTTTCACTTGATGTAGATGTACCAGAAGTTGAGCTTTCATTAGCATTTGTTGGATGTGAACTCGATGAGGGTGTAGAATTCGATGAATGATCAGTAGGATTTGTTGCATCATCATTTGGAACATCATTATCTTCAATATGATCAAAGATATCATCATCATTTGGATTAACATAAAGATTGTCTTCATCGTCATCAGAAGAATCCATTTCATCATCATTTTCTATTACTGGATCAGGATTCCCTTCATCTACAATCTCTACATCTTCCGAAATTGAAGATACTGAAGATAACTTGCTTAAGATGACAAACCCATCATCATCCGTCTCTTCAAGATAAAAATCACTTAAGTTCAAATCCTCATTTACTGGTCCACTATCAGCCTCATTATGAACAACTGGAATTATAACTTGCTCAGGCTCCTTATTATCAATTTCATCATGTGTAGAAACCATTTCTGATTCCGTCTGAACTTGTTGAGCTTGTGAAGCTGATGAAGACCTCACACCACCACCCTTGGTTGAAATGTTCACCGATAGATATTCTCCATCTACTCCTATCTCCCCCTCATGGCTATTCTGAGGATCAGAATCGTCATGTTCATCATCACGGTGAGGACTCAAAGGAGAAGAGTAGGAAGTAAGTGGATATCGAACACGAGCACGAAACAATGCTTGAAGCGAAGTGCGTCGAAGAACATCAATATTGACTCTAGAAAACATACGACTGAAATATTCTTGCTCCAAAACATCATAGAAATGTGGTAAACGAGAGGGTGATGGTGGAAAAGTAACAATGGGAACAGCAGCAACAATATCGGTTAGAGGCGATGTCGATGGAAGTGTTTGAGTTGCCGTGAGGGCGGGTAAGGATGATTGTGCGGTATTATTCTTATATGTAGGGCTGTACATACTACTAGTCAGATTCGTGATATCCCCTCCTGATGGAGGTTGGGTAACAATCGAAGTTGTCACCGGCGAAGTTTCTTTTGAAGCATCCGCCTCCATGACTTTAGTCTCATGGGACTCTGACAGAGTAGCAGAACTACCCGTTGGTTTAGCTCTCCGACTCCCGAAATCATTGATATACCATGAGGTGGCACATCTCTTTTGGTTAAAGACTCTTCCTCCAAACTCTGAGTTTTAGAATCTGGAAGAGAAGTGGTTTGATCCAATGGATTACTTTCATGAACCAAGGGATCAGTCTGCTGGAAGTCTAATAAATATCCCGAAGGATTGTCATGTTGACTTGTTTCCATGGGATGCGGCAGATCTCTCTCATCAAGATAAGCCGGACCTCCAGACCCTGTTGTACGTTGAGGCACAAGAGGATTTCCAGCCGATACGCAGGGTGCCTTTTCAAGATTTTTTGGCTCCCCTTCGGCCGTTCTGGACTTCAATGATTGAGTTTCCTCAATCGATTGAGTCAACGCAGACTTTACTGCAGAGGAAGACTTTACTTCCTTAGATGCCGAAGCATCTTGCTTTATAGGATTTATTCTTAAGTCCTGTTTAGATTGGATGGGCTTAGTGGTCTTTTTACCATCCGTGCGTTTAGATCTCTTGCCTACCGAAGCTTGCGCTTCATTTACCGTAGGGCTTACTGTTATTATTGGATGTGATACGGAGATGGGTGAGGGTGACCTAATTAGCTCTAGGTCTTGGTCCGTATCACCAACGGTTGTAGTAACTGTTTGGTGGACGATAGGTGTTGAAGTCCTAGATCTAGTTACTCGTTGGGTTGGCAGAGTCTGAATCATCTCATCAGGCACATATCAAGTTCTCTTAGGAGAATGTTCGGGAGACAATTCAGATGCTGTTGCTGAAGTGTTGGTTTCACTGCTCACTTCGGGTGTTGTGGAAAGGGTTGGTTCAATCCTAGTTGAATTAGGTTCCCTGATCCTCACGGGTTGAGCTTGGTGTGCTGCCCAAGATCGTTTGAGGTTCACCCTAAGTGGAGGATTAGCTGGTCCGGTTGGTTGAACTACAGGTTCCTCTACAACCTCTGAGGCTGGAACCGCGGCGGGTTCAACTTGTTCTTGTTGTACCGGGTTCGAAAGAGGTATTCCTACAGCCTCAAAATAGGAACGCATACGAGCGTCTTGGGGTTCAGCTAGCCTCACTAGCCAATTCGGAATCGGCGCAGTGAATTGATTATCTGATACCATCGAGGTATTCATCTTCAGCTCCCCAAATCGTTTCATCTGTAATCCATGTGTACCTGGTACAAATATATTTGCATTTCTACAAGCATTTATAGCATCGTGGATAAAGATACAGAAAAACCTTTCGCAAGGGATGTATGAACCCCTTGGCTTATCAACTTGAGCTTGAACCAAATCCCATATTAGTTCTGCATAGTCAGGAGCTTCTACTCTTATGAAAGAGTAGAACAACTTCAGCTTGGCACAGTCAAGCTGTCAGATCCACTCCTTGTCATCAGCAAGCATCTGTTGATCATTGAGAAGATCACATACCACCTTGAGAGCAGATACTTCTTCTGAAACTTAGCCGGAGGAACATTGCGGGCTCCAACATAACCAAGATCAAAGATAGATGACATCATCTGCTGAGTAGCAGGAAAAGCAGGAGCATTCTGCACAACAGGAAGTCTGAATATCCTCCTGAAATCAGCCTTAGTGATACTCCTCCTCCCTTGAACTCCTCTCAGTTGAAATTCAAAACGAGCTTGTGTTTCCTCTGGATTTTCAGCAGTAGGTTGTGTAGCTTCCACAAACCTAATTGTTCTGTTAAGTAGCTCCAGATCTGTTACAGGTACACTGACTGTAGAGTTTAGAGCAGGCCACAGAGTGTGCCTCTCTAGAATTGCAGTCCAGTAGTTGCAGGGAATGTTGGTTTCAGAGTTGATGAAGTGATTGTTCGTCATTTAGCTATATAAATAAGAAATAGAAGACCACAAGATATTTAACATAAAGCATATATCTCTATTCTTATTTGCCTTTGAAATCCTTTGTATATATTTTATCTTTTATATTTTATGTTTTTTATGGTTTTTCAAAGTTATAAAAATCCTTTATTCTCAAATATGAACAAGTAATTGACAATCATGACATTCATATGATATTCATCACAATACAAATTCATCATGCAAAGTCAATTATATAACACAAAGAATCAGAACAACACTTAGTCAATTTTTTAAACACAATTCAAGTAGATTCGGTAGTCTTGAAAACTTGAGATTCTATAACCAAATAAGCTTGAGTTTTCAGATCAGAAAGATATAGAATAAACATGTTAAGTGTTTGAAGATAAAAATCAGAAAGTTTCAAGGTACCAAAAGTCAGACTCGGTATCAAGAGAAGAACAGATTCGGTATCTCCAAAATTAACATAAAGTCACTTAAACATGCATATTCTATCATGTAAAATCACAACCATAATCAATTAACCACTCAATTAGAAGCAGAACAACATGTTAATCGTATGAACAGACTCGGTACTGTAGATAGAACATATTCGGTAGATACAGAATCCATCAAACAATCAATTAAACATGTAATCAAACTTGGTCAAATGATAGATCAATTAATATAACTCTGACTAGACAAGAATTCATGTTAATTAACCAAATCAATTGAGTTTAATCAAAGATTAGTAGAATACGACTCAGACCCGGTATAATCAACAAAATTTCAAAATTGAGAGTCATAATCCAGTTATTTTGATCTTTTCTGGTTGAAAAACATTTAATTATCTCAGATCTACACGTATGTATCTAAAGCAATGATTAAAATGAAATTATACCAAAGATTTGAAGAAACAGAGGAACGGACTCGGTAGATTAGGCAGATTCGGTATGTTCAGTAAAACTCGGTAGGTAATTAAGCACAGTTAGAGAGTTAGTTTGACTTTGACCCTCCTTTTATAGATACCGAAGATAAAATACCGAATGGGCTTTACCGAATGGGCATATTTTACCGAATACAGTCCACTATTCAAAACTTTATCAATTTAACTTCAAAATCTTGACAAATTGACTTTTCCTCTTAAAATTCATTTCAATCTTTTCATGGAAAACAATTCTGAGACAATTTTTTGAAAACATTGAACTTACCGAATCTGTACTGTTGGATGTCAGATTCGGTATAATGCTAAAAATAGCATTTATTCAGTAAAAATCAAATATTTTTGGATTTTATCTTTTCCAATTTTTATGAATTTTTCAAAATAAGATTTGTACTTAAAAGAACTTTGAATTTGTGAACAAAGTACAAATCTTCAGTGATACCAATTGTTAAAATGGGTTGCATACTGAGATGTATACAAGCCTTAGTGAATTATTTCAGATATAAAATAAAGAATTTATGAATTCACTTTTGAAAAACAATATTTTTGAGTAATTTTCTCATTTTCTCCCTTTTTCTCCCTCTCAAAATGTGATATACAAGAAAGTAAATCAGCATTTTGATAAAATTCCCAAGAAAATGAATTAACTCCCCCTTGAAATATGATATCAATGAGTTACCTCCCCCTTACGTAACCATTGAACAATTATATCTAGGAAGTTATCATAACTCTAAAGGCTCCCCCTTAAAAGATGATATCCAAAGCATATGAAAGTAGTTGCTCGCCCTAGAAAGTATCTACTCCCCCTAAACACAAGATTCCAAGAATAAGTCCCAACAGATCTAAGGAGTATCAAGCACTATACTCTACCATGCCAATCTCTTTGATCAAGAACTTTAGCCTAAGTTCATCTAAGGGCTTAGTGAACATGTCAGCTAATTGCACTTTGGTAGGCACAAAGTATAACTCTACATCCCCTTTCTCTACATGGTCCTTAATGAAATGATAGCGAATATCTATGTGTTTGGTCTTAGAATGCTGGACCGGGTTGCTTGTAATTGCAATAGCACTTTGTGAATCACAATAAATCGGGGTCTTAGAAAACTTAAAGCCATAGTCTGAAAGTTGAATTTGCATCCACAAAACTTGTGAACAACAATGAGCTGCAGCAATGTACTCAGACTCAGCTGTTGATAAAGACACACAGTTCTGCTTTTTGGATGACCAACCAACTAGCCTATTCCCCAACATCTGAATTGATCCAGATGTGCTTTTTCTATCAACATGGCAACCGCCATGATCCGCATCAGTGTAAGCAGTGAGATTGAAATCGGATCCATGAGGATACCAGATCCCAAGGTTAGGTGTACCTTTAAGGTACTGAAAAATCCTAACAACCGCTGTGGAATGAGATTTCTTAGGGTTTGACTGAAAGCGGGCACAGACAGTTACAGCAAGTGTAATGTCAGGTCGACTTGCAGTCAGATACATTAAAGAGCCAACCATGCTTCGATAAAGCGTAATATCAAAGGGTTCCCCATTAGTATCAGCATCCAGTAAAGTCCTCATTGGGGTTGTCATTGGTTTTAAAGCAGTCATTTTAAAATGTTTTAGCATATCATTGATATACTTTGTTTGACTGAGAAAAATCCCGTTTGGTAATTGTTTTACTTGTAACCCCAAAAAGAAATTTAACTGGTCAAGCATGCTCATTTCGAATTTGTTGGCCAGAAGGTCACCAAATTCTTTGCATAAGGCCGGGGACGTGGAACCAAAAATAATGTCATCAATGTAAATTTGAACCAAGAGAATGTGACCGTGGTTTTTACGTATGAATAGCATTGTATCAATCGTTCCACGAGAAAAGCTATTGTCCAGTAAATACTTTGTTAAGGTCTCGTACCATGCACGCGGTGCTTGCTTCAGACCATACAAAGCCTTTTCCAAGTAGTATACGTGATTTGGATGAATGGGATCGACAAAGCCTTCTGGTTGATCGACATAGACTTCCTCTTGAAGATGACCGTTCAGAAAAGCAGTTTTAACATCCATTTGAAACACCGTAAACTTCATAAAAGAAGCAAAGGCAAGGAAAAGACGAATAGCCTCAATCCTAGCAACCGGATCAAACGTCTCATCATAATCAATACCCTCTTGTTGTCAATATCCTTTGGCCACAAGACGTGCCTTATTCCGAACCACAATTCCATCAGAATCCTTCTTGTTCTTAAAAATCTACTTAACCCCTATTGGTCGTTGACCCGTTGGTCTTGGAACTAATCGCCATTCTTTCAACCGTTCAAATTGATTGATCTCTTCTTGCATTGCAACCACCCAGTTCGGATCTAGTAAAGCTTGATCAACCATTGTTGGTTCAATCTTACTAAGAAAGGCAGTGTATAGACACATATTCCGAGCAACCGTTGTTGGTTCAATCTTACCTTCAACATGTAGTGACCCGAACTTTTCCATGTTTATATATATATTAAATGAAATTGTTATTTACATGATTAAGTGTTTCCAACATGTTAAGCAATCAAACTTGTTAAGACTTGATTAATTGAAATAGGTTTCATATAGACAATTGACCACCCAAGTTGACAGGTGATTCACGAACGTTAAAACTTGTAAAAACTATACGATGACATATATATGGTTATATATATAGTTAAAATGATTTTATTATAAGTATGTATCTCATTAGGTATTTTAACAATGAGTTATATACATAAAAATGAGACTATTAATTTAAGAAACTCGAAAACGATATATATAACGATTATCGTTATAACAACGTCTTACTAGGTACATATGAATCATATTAAGATATTGATACACTTGGTTAATTATGTTAAATGATAAGTAAATATATTATTAAGTGTATTAACAATGAAATACATATGTAAAAATAAGACTACTAACTTAATGATTTCGAAACGAGACATATATGTAACGATTATCGTTGTAACGACATTTAACTGTATATATATCATACTAAGATATATTATATATCATAATATCATGATAATATAACAATTTAACATCTCATTTATTATAATGAACAATGGGTTAAGAACATTCAACAAGATCGTTAACCTAAAGGTTTCAAAACAACATTTACATGTAACGACTAACGATGACTTAACGACTCAGTTAAAATGTATATACATGTAGTGTTTTAATATGTATTCATACACTTTTGAAAGACTTCAAGACACTTATCAAAATACTTCTACTTAACAAAAATGCTTACAATTACATCCTCGTTCAGTTTCATCAACAATTCTACTCGTATGCACCCGTATTCGTACTCGTACAATACACAGCTTTTAGATGTATGTACTATTGGTATATACACTCCAATAATCAGCTCTTAGCAGCCCATGTGAGTCACCTAACACATGTGGGAACCATCATTTGGCAACTAGCATGAAATATCTCATAAAATTACAAAAATATGAGTAATCATTCATGACTTATTTACATGAAAACAAAATTACATATCCTTTATATCTAATCCATACACCAACGACCAAAAACATCTACAAACACTTTCATTCTTCAATTTTCTTCATCTAATTGATCTCTCTCAAGTTCTATCTTCAAGTTCTAAGTGTTCTTCATAAATTCTAAAAGTTCTAGTTTCATAAAATCAAGAATACTTCCAAGATTGCAAGTTTACTTCCAAGTTTTCTAAATCCATTCCAAGTAATCATCCAAGATCAAGAAACCTTTGTTACTTACAGTAGGTTATCTTTCTAATACAAGGTAATAATCATATTCAAACTTTAATTCAATTTCTATAACTATAACAATCTTATTTCGAGTGGAAATCTTACTTGAAATTGTTTTCGTGTCATGATTCTGCTTCAAGAACTTTCAAGCCATCCAAGGATCCTTTGAAGCTAGATCTATTTTTTTCATTTTCAGTAGGTTTATCCAAGGAACTTGAGGTAGTAATGATATTCATAACATCATTCAATTCATACATATAAAGCTATCTTATTCGAAGGTTTAAACTTGTAATCACTAGAACATAGTTTAGTTAATTCTAAACTTGTTCGCAATTAAAAGTTAATCCTTCTAACTTGAATTTTAAAATCAACTAAACACATGTTCTATATCTATATGATATGCTAACTTAATTATTTAAAACCTGGAAACACTAAAAACACCGTAAACCCGGATTTACGCCGTCGTAGTAACACCGCGGGCTGTTTTGGGTTAGTTAATTAAAAACTATGATAAACTTTGATTTAAAAGTTGTTATTCTGGGAAAATTATTTTTATTATGAACATGAAACTATATCCAAAAATTATGGTTAAACTCAAAGTGGAAGTATGTTTTCTAAAATGGTCATCTAGACGTCGTTCTTTCGACTGAAATGACTACCTTTACAAAAACGACTTATAACTTATTTTTCCGACTATAAACCTATACTTTTTCTGTTTAGATTCATAAAATAGAGTTCAATATGAAACCATAGCAATTTGATTCACTCAAAACGGATTTAAAATGAAGAAGTTATGGGTAAAACAAGATTGGATAATTTTTCTCATTTTAGCTACGTGAAAATTGGTAACAAATCTATTCCAACCATAACTTAATCAACTTGTATTGTATATTATGTAATCTTGAGATACCATAGACACGTATACAATGTTTCGACCTATCATGTCGACACATCTATATATATTTCGGAACAACCATAGACACTCTATATGTGAATGTTGGAGTTAGCTACACCGGGTTGAGGTTGATTCCAAAATATATATAGTTTGAGTTGTGATCAATACTGAGATACGTATACACTGGGTCGTGGATTGATTCAAGATAATATTTATCGATTTATTTCTGTACATCTAACTGTGGACAACTAGTTGTAGGTTACTAACGAGGACAGCTGACTTAATAAACTTAAAACATCAAAATATATTAAAAGTGTTGTAAATATATTTTGAACATACTTTGATATATATGTATATATTGTTATAGGTTCGTGAATCAACCAGTGGCCAAGTCTTACTTCCCGACGAAGTAAAAATCTGTGAAAGTGAGTTATAGTCCCACTTTTAAAATCTAATATTTTTGGGATGAGAATACATGCAGGTTTTATAAATGATTTACAAAATAGACACAAGTACGTGAAACTACATTTTATGGTTGAATTATCGAAATCGAATATGCCCCTTTTTATTAAGTCTGGTAATCTAAGAATTAGGGAACAGACACCCTAATTGACGCGAATCCTAAAGATAGATCTATTGGGCCTAACAAACCCCATCCAAAGTACCGGATGCTTTAGTACTTCGAAATTTATATCATATCCGAAGGGTGTCCCGGAATGATGGGGATATTCTTATATATGCATCTTGTTAATGTCGGTTACCAGGTGTTCACCATATGAATGATTTTTATCTCTATGTATGGGATGTGTATTGAAATATGAAATCTTGTGGTCTATTGTTACGATTTGATATATATAGGTTAAACCTATAACTCACCAACATTTTTGTTGACGTTTAAAGCATGTTTATTCTCAGGTGAATACTAAGAGCTTCCGCTGTTGCATACTAAAATAAGGACAATATTTGGAGTCCATGTTTGTATGATATTGTGTAAAAACTGCATTCAAGAAACTGATTTCGATGTAACATATTTGTATTGTAAACCATTATGTAATGGTCGTGTGTAAACAGGATATTTTAGATTATTATTATTTGATAATCTACATAAAGCTTTTTGAACCTTTATTTATGAAATAAAGGTTATGGTTTGTTTTAAAAATGAATGCAGTTTTTGAAAAACGACTCATATAGAGGTCAAAACCTCGCAACGAAATCAATTAATATGGAACGTTTTTATTCAATAAGAACGGGACATTTCAGTTGGTATCCGGGCGTTGGTCTTAGAGAACCAGAAAATTTATATTAGTGTGTCTTATCGAGTTTGTTAGGATGCATTAGTGAGTCTAGACTTCGACCGTGTTTTCTTTAAAAATGATTGCTTAACATTTTTGTTGGAAACTATATATTATTAACATGTATATATTATGTGATATATTAATATCTTAACATGTTTGATATTGTGTGATAGATGTCTACCTCTAGCACAAATCCCATTGACTCACCTAATAATAACGAAGAGTCGAATATATATTGGACTGATTCACAAGTTCCCGAATCAGAACCGGAAGAAGAATCAGAACCGGAAGATGAGGAACCGGAGGAAGAAATAGAACCGGTGGGGGAAATAATAAAACGGTTAAGTAAAAGAAAATCCTCAACCAACCGACCAAGGTTAATTATGGTCAATGGTGTTTCCGCCAAGGAAGCAAAATATTGGGAGGATTACCAATTCTCCGATGAATCGGATTCCGACGAGAATTCCGATGATGTTATAGAAATTACCCCAACTGAATTTAAAAAGGCAAAAGAAAATAATAAGGGAAAGGGCATAAAAATAGAGAAATCTAATTCCAACTCCGATGAACTTTATATGTATCGTCAACCCCCGAAGTCCTTAAGTTGTAACAATGACCCGGGAACCTCTAAGCCACCAGGTTTTTCTAAACCAATGTGGAAAACGACGGCTCATATTTGGGGAACATCATATATCCCTAGAAACTTGGCAAAACGAACCAAAACCGAAGAAGAAGAAACGAGCGAGTCAGAATAAGATAGTTGTATTCGTGTGGTGTAATATATGTAATATAGTGTGCTTATGCTTTATGATATATGTAAAAATTGCTTGTATTAATAAGTATTTTTTTATGAATCTAACTCTTGTCTATTTTACATTATAAAAACACAAAATGGATAGACAACCCAATATTTTAAGAGACCTACCCGGAGACATGATTGATGAAATCTTGTCTAGAGTCGGTCAGAATTCTTCGGCACAACTATTTAAGGCGAGATCAGTTTGTAAGACATTCGAAGAACGTTCCAAGAATGCCTTGGTTTATAAAAGGCTTTCGTTCGAAAGATGAGGGATATCACATTGGGAAATCCATAAGTTACGATGTGTTTACTTTGACGCATATATTGCGGGGAACCCAAATGCTATTTTACGCAATGGGTTAAGAAATTATTTTGACTCAATATATTCGAATATTGGACTTCGTGATTTAGAAAAACCGGCTAACATGCAACATAAAGAAGCATGTTATGCTTACGGATTAGTAATGTTCGCTTCTCACCAAAGTGAGAACAAGAACATCGGGCTACAACTATTAAACAAAACATTCCCACAAGTGACGGAGTCGGTAATTGGGGTAAGAAATGAGGTTTTTAGATTGTTACGGGACTGTTGGACATTACGTAACCCTCGTCCCTTTGACGACGTTACAACACGCTGTCTTATCAACGGCCATAACGGTTATGTTCCACAAGACCAAGGATGGGAAGTAGTCCTAGTAAAACCAGAATGCATGACTTATTTCTGGACGTATGAATTACGTGTCTTTATTGCCTTTGCTGAACGACTTGTGTACTAGCTAGAATTATCTTCACAACCATCTTGTATCAAATTTATTGTGTGCTATATTTCATGCTATATGTAAAATAAGCGGTATTGTAAGTTTGTAAAATATTGTGTAAAAGTTTGAACGCGAAATATTATTATAATCAGTTTTTCATATAGAATTATAGTAGTTGAATTGTATATTAGCTACTAAGTATGAACTTAATGGGTAGGTACTACCCGAATTTAAACTTATAAAACGCTAATATGAAGAAAAAGCTTTTATAAATGAGTTCATATTATGCTACGAAATACTATTAACTACTCTTAATATTCTGTATGATTAACTTGTTCCATTTGACTATTTTGAAGGAAATGGCACCGACTACTCGACACACCGTGAATATGAATGAAGAGGAATTTCGTACTTTTCTAGCTTCAAACATAGCCACAGTACAGGCTGCGCTACATACCAACAATAACCTTGGATCTAGCAGTACAGGAAATCGTGTAGGATGCACCTACAAAGAATTCACTGCCTGCAAACCTTTGGAATTTGATGGAACCGAAGGACCGATCGGATTGAAATGGTGGACCGAGAAGGTCGAATCGGTGTTTTCCATAAGTAAGTGTACTGAAGAGGACAAAGTAAAGTACGCTACGCATACCTTCATAGGTTCTGCGTTAACATGGTGGAATACCTATCTAGAGCAAATGGGACAAGATGATGCGTACGCACTACCGTGGTCAGCATTCAAGTACTTGATGAACGAGAAGTACCGTCCCAGAACCGAGGTCAATAAGCTCAAGACAGAACTTAGAGGGTTACGAACCCAAGGATTTGATATTACCACGTACGAAAGACGATTCACAGAATTGTGCCTATTGTGTCCGGGAGCGTTCGAAGATGAGGAAGAGAAGATCAACGCGTTTGTGAAAGGATTACCGGAAAGAATCCAAGAAGATATAAGTTCACATGAGCCCGCCTCCATACAACAGGCATGTAGAATGGCTCACAAACTAGTGAACCAGATTGAGGAAAGAATTAAAGAACAGACGGCTGAAGAGGCCAATGTGAAGCAAGTCAAAAGAAAGTGGGAGGAAAACGGTGATAAGAATCACCAATACAACAACAACAGCAATTACAATAATAATCGCAACAATTATCCCAACAATCGCAACATCAATCACAACTACAACAAACGGCCCAACAACAACAACAATAACAACCGCAACAACAACAACAACAACAACAACAACAACAACAACAACAACAATCAGAAGCAGCTATGCCAAAGGTGTGAAAAGTATCACTCGGGGTTCTGCACCAAATTTTGCAATAAGTGTAAAAGAAATGGTCATAGCGCGGCGAAGTGTGAGGTCTACGGACCAGGGGTTAACAGAACGAAAAGAACAAATGGTGTCGTAACGAGTAATGGCGGAGCAAGTAGTGTCGGAGCAAGTTATGCCAATGTAGTTTGTTATAAATGTGGAAAACCGGGCCACATTATTAGAAATTGCCCGAACCAGGAGAACACGAATGGACAAGGCCGTGGAAGAGTTTTCAATATTAATGCGGCAGAGGCACAGGAAGACCCGGAGCTTGTTACGGGTATGTTTCTTATTGACAATAAATCTGCTTACGTTTTAATTGATTCAGGTGCGGATAGAAGCTATATGAGTAGAGATTTTTGTGCTAAATTAAGTTGTCCATTGACGCCTTTGGATAGTAAATTTTTACTCGAATTAGCAAATGGTAAATTAATTTCAGCAGATAATATATGTCGGAATCGAGAAATTAAACTGGTTAGCGAAACATTTAAGATTGAATTGATACCAAAAGAGTTAGGGAGTTTTGATGTGATAATCGGTATGGACTGGTTGAAAGAAGTGAAAGCAGAGATCGTTTGTTACAAAAATGCAATTCGCATTATACGAGAAAAAGGAAAACCCTTAATAGTGTACGGAGAAAAGGGCAACAGGAAGCTACATCTTATTAGTAATTTGAAGGCACAAAAACTAATAAGAAAAGGTTGCTATGCTGTTCTAGCATACGTCGAGAAAGTACAAACCGAAGAAAAGAGCATCAATGATGTTCCCGTCGCAAAAGAATTTCCCGATGTATTTCCGAAAGAATTACCGGGACTACATCCACATCTATCTGTTGAATTTCAAATAGATCTTGTACCAGGAGCTGCACCAATAGCTCGTGCTCCTTATAGACTCGCACCCAGCGAGATGAAAGAACTGCAAAGCCAACTGCAAGAACTATTAGAACGTGGTTTCATTCGACCAAGCACATCATCATGGGGAGCTCCTGTTTTGTTTGTCAAGAAGAAGGATGGTACATTTTGGTTGTGTATTGACTACAGAGAGTTGAACAAACTTACCATCAAAAAACCGTTATCCACTGCATAGAATTGACGACTTATTTGATCAACTACAAGGCTCATCGGTTTATTCGAAGATCGATTTACGTTCTGGATATCATCAAATGCGAGTAAAGGAGGATGATATTCCAAAAACTGCTTTTAGGACGCGTTATGGTCATTACGAGTTTATGGTTATGCCGTTTGGATTGACTAACACACCAGCTGTGTTCAGGGACCTTATGAACCGAGTGTGTGGGCCATATCTTGACAAGTTTGTCATTGTTTTCATCGATGACATACTTATTTACTCAAAGAATGATCAAGAGCACGAAGAACATTTGAGAAAAGTGCTAGAAGTATTGAGGAAAGAAAAACTGTACGCTAAGTTTTCAAAGTGTGCATTTTGGTTGGAAGAAGTTCAATTCCTCGGTCACATAGTGAATAAAGAAAGTATCCAGGTGGACCCGGCAAAGATCGAAACCGTTGAAAAGTGGGAAACCCCAAAAACTCTGAAGCATATACGTCAATTTTTAGGATTGGCTGGTTACTACAGAAGATTCATCCAAGATTTCTCCAAAATAGCAAAACCCTTGACTGCATTAACGCATAAAGGGAAGAAATTTGAATGGAAGGATGAACAAGAGAAGGCGTTTCAATTATTGAAGAAAAAGCTAACTACTGCACCTATATTGTCATTGCCTGAAGGGAATGATGATTTTGTGATTTATTGTGACGCATCAAAGCAAGGTCTCGATTGTGTATTAATGCAACGGACGAAGGTGATTGCTTATGCGTGTAGACAATTGAAGATTCACGAGCAAAATTATACGACGCATGATTTGGAATTAGGCGCGATTGTTTTTGCATTAAAGACTTGGAGGCACTACTTATATGGGGTCAAAAGTATTATATATACCGACCACAAACGTCTTCAACACATATTTAATCAGAAACAACTGAATATGAGGCAGCGTAGGTGGATTGAATTGTTGAATGATTACGACTTTGAGATTCGTTACCACCCGGGGAAGGCAAATGTGGTAGCCGACGCCTTGAGCAGAAAGGACAGAGAACCCATTCGAGTAAAATCTATGAATATAATGATTCACACTAACCTTACTACTCAAATAAAGGAGGCGCAAAAAGGAGTTTTAAAAGAGGGAAATTTAAAGGATGAAATACCCAAAGGATCAGAGAAGCATCTTAATATTCGGGAAGACGGAACCCGGTATAGGGCTGAAATAATTTGGGTACCAAAATTTGGAGATATGAGAGAAATGGTACTTAGAGAAGCCCATAAAACCAGATACTCAATACATCCTGGAACGGGGAAGATGTACAAGGATCTTAAGAAACATTTTTGGTGGCCAGGTATGAAAGCCGATATTGCTAAATATGTAGGAGAATGTTTGACGTGTTCTAAGGTCAAAGCTGAACATCAGAAACCATCAGGTCTACTACAACAACCTGAAATCCCGGAATGGAAATGGGAAAACATTACCATAAATTTCATTACTAAATTGCCAAGGACTGCAAGTGGTTATGATACTATTTGGGTAATAGTTGATCGTCTCACCAAGTCAGCACACTTCTTGCCAATAAGAGAAGATGACAAGATGGAGAAGTTAGCACGACAGTATTTGAAGGAAGTCGTCTCCAGACATGGAATACCAATCTCTATTATCTCTGATAGGGATGGCAGATTTATTTCAAGATTCTGGCAGACATTACAGCAAGCATTGGGAACTCGTCTAGACATGAGTACTACCTATCATCCACAAACTGATGGACAGAGCGAAAGGACGATACAAACGCTTGAAGACATGCTACGAGCTTGTGTTATTGATTTCGGAAACAGTTGGGATCGACATCTACCGTTAGCAGAATTTTCCTACAACAACAGCTACCATTCAAGCATTGAGATGGCGCCGTTTGAAGCACTTTATGGTAGAAAGTACAGGTCTCCAATTTGTTGGAGTGAAGTGGGGGATAGACATATTACGGGTCCGGAGATAATACAAGAAACTACCGAGAAAATCATCCAAATTTAACAAAGATTGAAAACCGCCCAGAGTCGACAAAAGAGCTACGCGGACAGTAAAAGAAAAGATATAGAGTTTGAAATTGGAGAAATGGTCATGCTTAAGGTTTCACCTTGGAAAGGCGTTGTTCGATTTGGTAAACGGGGGAAACTAAATCCAAGGTACATTGGACCATTCAAGATTATAGATCGTGTCGGACCAGTAGCTTACCAACTGGAGCTACCTCAACAACTCGCGGCTGTACATAACACTTTCCACGTCTCAAATTTGAAGAAATGTTTTGCTAAAGAAGATCTCACTATTCCGTTGGACGAAATCCAAATCAATGAAAAACTTCAATTCATTGAAGAACCCGTCGAAATAATGGATCGTGAGGTTAAGAGACTTAAACAAAACAAGATACCTATTGTTAAGGTTCGATGGAATGCTCGTAGAGGACCCAAGTTCACTTGGGAGCGTGAAAATCAGATGAAGAAGAAATACCCGCATTTATTTCCAGAAGATACGTCAACACCTCCAACTTCTTAAAATTTCGGGACGAAATTTATTTAACGAGTAGGTACTGTAGTGACTCGAACTTTTCCATGTTTATATATATATTAAATGAAATTGTTATTTACATGATTAAGTGTTTCCAACATGTTAAGCAATCAAACTTGTAAAGACTTGATTAATTGAAATAGGTTTCATATAGACAATTGACCACCCAAGTTGACCGGTGATTCACGAACGTTAAAACTTGTAAAACTATACGATGACATATATATGGTTATATATATATTTAACATGATTTTATTATAAGTATGTATCTCATTAGGTATTTTAACAATGAGTTATATACATAAAAATGAGACTATTAATTTAAGAAACTCGAAAACGATATATATAACGATTATCGTTATAACAACGTCTTACTAGGTACATATGAATCATATTAAGATATTGATACACTTGGTTAATTATGTTAAATGATAAGCAAATATATTATTAAGTGTATTAACAATGAAATACATATGTAAAAATAAGACTACTAACTTAATGATTTCGAAATGAGACATATATGTAACGATTATCGTTGTAACGACATTTAACTGTATATATATCATACTAAGATATATTATATATCATAATATCATGATAATATAACAATTTAACATCTCATTTGTTATAATAAACAATGGATTAACAACATTCAACAAGATCGTTAACCTAAAGGTTTCAAAACAACATTTACATGTAACGACTAACGATGACTTAACGACTCAGTTAAAATGTATATACATGTAGTGTTTTAATATGTATTCATACACTTTTGAAAGACTTCAAGACACTTATCAAAATACTTCTACTTAACAAAAATGCTTACAATTACATCCTCGTTCAGTTTCATCAACAATTCTACTCGTATGCACCCGTATTCGTACTTGTACAATACACAGCTTTTAGATGTATGTACTATTGGTATATACAATCTAATGATCAGCTCTTAGCAGCCCATGTGAGTCACCTAACACATGTGGGAACCATCATTTGGCAACTAGCATGAAATATCTCATAAAATTACAAAAATATGAGTAATCATTCATGACTTATTTACATGAAAACAAAATTACATATCCTTTATATCTAATCCATACACCAAAGACCAAAAACACCTACAAACACTTTAATTCTTCAATTTTCTTCATCTAATTGATCTCTCTCAAGTTCTATCTTCAAGTTCTAAGTGTTCTTCATAAATTCCAAAAGTTCTAGTTTCATAAAATCAAGAATACTTCCAAGAATTGCAAGTTTACTTCCAAGTTTTCTAAATCCATTCCAAGTAATCATCCAAGATCAAGAAACCTTTGTTACTTACAGTAGGTTATCTTTCTAATACAAGGTAATAATCATATTCAAACTTTAATTCAATTTCTATAACTATAACAATCTTATTTGGAGTGGAAATCTTACTTGAAATTGTTTTCGTGTCATGATTCTGCTTCAAGAACTTTCAAGCCATCCAAGGATCCTTTGAAGCTAGATCTATTTTTCTCATTTCCAGTAGGTTTATCTAAGGAACTTGAGGTAGTAATGATGTTCATAACATCATTCGATTCATACATATGAAGCTATCTTATTCGAAGGTTTAAACTTGTAATCACTAGAACATAGTTTAGTTAATTCTAAACTTGTTCGCAAATAAAAGTTAATCCTTCTAACTTGACTTTTAAAATCAACTAAACACATGTTCTATATTTATATGATATGCTAACTTAATGATTTAAAACCTGGAAACACGAAAAACACCGTAAAACCGGATTTACGCCGTCGTAGTAACACCGCGGGCTGTTTTGGGTTAGTTAATTAAAAACTATGATAAACTTTGATTTAAAAGTTGTTATTCTGGGAAAATGATTTTTATTATGAACATGAAACTATATCCAAAAATTATGGTTAAACTCAAAGTGGAAGTATGTTTTCTAAAATGGTCATCTAGACGTCGTTCTTTCGACTGAAATGACTACCTTTACAAAAACGACTTATAACTTATTTTTCCGACTATAAACCTATACTTTTTCTGTTTAGATTCATAAAATAGAGTTCAATATGAAACCATAGCAATTTGATTCACTCAAAACGGATGTAAAATGAAGAAGTTATGGGTAAAACAAGATTGGATAATTTTTCTCATTTTAGCTACGTGAAAATTGGTAACAAATCTATTCTAACCATAACTTAATCAACTTGTATTGTATATTATGTAATCTTGAGATACCATAGACACGTATACAATGTTTCGACCTATCATGTCGACACATCTATATATATTTCGGAACAACCATAGACACTCTATATGTGAATGTTGGAGTTAGCTACACCGGGTTGAGGTTGATTCCAAAATATATATAGTTTGAGTTGTGATCAATACTGAGATACGTATACACTGGGTCGTGGATTGATTCAAGATAATATTTATCGATTTATTTCTGTACATCTAACTGTGGACAACTAGTTGTAGGTTACTAACGAGGACAGCTGACTTAATAAACTTAAAACATCAAAATATATTAAAAGTGTTGTAAATATATTTTGAACATACTTTGATATATAAGTATATATTGTTATAGGTTCGTAAATCAACCAGTGGCCAAGTCTTACTTCCCGACGAAGTAAAAATCTGTGAAAGTGAGTTATAGTCCCACTTTTAAAATCTAATATTTTTGGGATGAGAATACATGCAGGTTTTATAAATGATTTACAAAATAGACACAAGTACGTGAAACTACATTCTATGGTTGAATTATCGAAATCGAATATGCCCCTTTTTATTAAGTCTGGTAATCTAAGAATTAGGGAACAGACACCCTAATTGACGCGAATCCTAAAGATAGATCTATTGGGCCTAACAAACCCCATCCAAAGTACCGGATGCTTTAGTACTTCGAAATTTATATCATATCCTAAGGGTGTCCCGGAATGATGGGGATATTCTTATATATGCATCTTGTTAATGTCGGTTACCAGGTGTTCACCATATGAATGATTTTTATCTCTATGTATGGGATGTGTATTCAAATATGAAATCTTGTGGTCTATTGTTACGATTTGATATATATAGGTTAAACCTATAACTCACCAACATTTTTGTTGACGTTTAAAGCATGTTTATTCTCAGGTGAATACTAAGAGCTTCCGCTATTGCATACTAAAATAAGGACAATATTTGGAGTCCATGTTTGTATGATATTGTGTAAAAACTGCATTCAAGAAACTGATTTCGATGTAACATATTTGTATTGTAAACCATTATGTAATGGTCGTGTGTAAACAGGATATTTTATATTATCATTATTTGATAATCTACGTAAAGCTTTTTGAACCTTTATTTATGAAATAAAGGTTATGGTTTGTTTTAAAAATGAATGCAGCCTTTGAAAAACGTCTCATATAGAGGTCAAAACCTCGCAACGAAATCAATTAATATGGAACGTTTTTAATCAATAAGAACGGGACATTTCACAACATATGAAACCCGTTTGATTGTTATGCGATTTTGCACATAATCTCCGTAACCCGTTATCGCTGCAATTTCATCATTTCCAAATGTAACCGTTCCTAGGAATTTGTCAATGAAGTTGACAAGCAAGGATTTATCGCCCGTCATGTGTCGAGAACAACCGAAATCGATATACCAAACACAGACGTCGAAACCCTGTAAATGTGAATTTTCTAGAGTTTAGGTACCCAAAGATTCTTGGGTCCTTTTCGGTTAGTACCAGCAATAAACTTTGGATCAACGATGAAATAATCACGTAGAGCATCATGCAGTTTAGACAATAAAGCATCATTTAAAACCACATTACATAAAGCATCATACGCAATATCAAGTTTTACATCGTTATCAGAAGTCTTAACACACAATTTATTCCAAGTAGATATTTGTTCATATACGAAAATTGAAAAACATGAGATGATTTCCTAGGCCGACTAGGAGATTGCGTTGGTTTGGTTGCTACTTTCTTAGTCGTGGACTTAGGAACCCATACAGATTTGTAATTCAAGTTTGGATTATGACCTGTGACACGAAAAACACCTTTGTTAGTTAGACGTCCAAACTTTTCAGTTGACACGTGAGATGATTGATTTTGCAAAATCTCCAATTTGATTTTACGTTCTTTTTCATCATACTCACTTAAATCAGGTTTAGGACTTGTGTGTTGTGTGGACTTAACTGATGTCATTAAAAGACTCGCTTTTAAAGTTTTTGTCATTGGAATCATAGGAATCTTTTCAGTTGACACAGAACCATCAGGAGAATGAACCTTTTTGACAACAAATTGAGTTGTAGAAACAACTTTTGAACCACGATTGCCAAATTGAGAACGTAGAGGATTTTTAAGAATAGTAATGGGTTTTACATCCTTAGATGTTGTTGTTCCCTTCCCCTTCTTAGTAATCCCACCAATACATTCAAGCACATTGGTTTCAACATTAGACGATTGCTTAAGTGTGTTAGCCTATTTCAGTTGAATTATCTTTTGTTTTAAGTTTTTAATCTCAAAACATAATTCTTCAGCAGAAACTATCACTTCACCCTCCTTAAAAGCATAGGTACATTCTTTCTTAGGCAGTGAAGGCAATTTATCACACAAAGCAAGCATTTGTTCTAATGATTGGCACTTAAGTTGCAAGTCAATATTCTCCTGTTCTAGTTGAGCTACTATACGATTCAAATTATGTACAGCAGGCAAATGTAAATAATAATCATGCAAAGGATGAAGTTGACTTTCAAAATCTATCAAAGGTTCAATGATTGGTTCATTATGAGGTTCTACTTTTTCATCTAAAGAATTTTGACCTAGAGATTATGTCTCAAAGAAAACAGTTAGTTCATGTGCTAGGTCTTCACGGAAAACATCATCTGGACATACAGGTAAAGCAGGTATAATTGGTTTCATATCAAAAATTGATTCATCAAACACCTCATCTATGTTAACAATGCTAGAACTAGGTTTGTTAAACACTTCATTCTCAAGCATTAAAATGTACTTCTCTAGCATGAGTGTAGGAATGTAAACCAATCTACGTGTCGGCACATAATTAGCACATTGCACATTCTTTTCAGTTTCAACAAGTTCCTTCAAGAAATCAGGATTTGATTTACCCATTTTTTCATTAATTTTCTCATACATTAAGCTAATTTGATGGTATTTTTTAGATTTGCGATTAACAATAATATCATCAAAATCAGCATCAGAAGCATGCACAAAATGCGGTGATAAACTAGCTTGAAAGTAATCAGAATGATATAATCCTGGAATCTTTTTGGAAGCTCCATCTAAGATCTTAGGATCTTCATAACCCAACCCCCACTTTTCACCATGAATCGTTTTTGGTCTGTTCATGAAAATTGTTTGTTTTGAAAGTTCTAAATCAATGATAGCTTTAGATTGCTCTGTATGATAGAGTTTTTCCTCATATCGAGCAAGTTGAGCTTTCATTAGAACAGACTCTTTTGACAACGAAGAAATTTCAATGTCTTTTTCAATTATGGCGTTTTCCAAATAAATAATTTTCTTGTTTAGCTTTGAAAGTGTAGGTTCATGTTGGTTTTTTAAATCAGAAAGATCTTTTTCTAAGAATTGAACTTTTTCTGCAAGTCGTTCAGATTTTAAACGATAATCAGTTCGTTCGACTTTAATCGGATAAATTGTCTTCTTAAGATCTTCCAACTCAGTTTTCGTAGAGCTGAGTTGGAGAGTCAATCGTTGCACATCCATTTGAAATTTGGATGAGGAAGGTCTGGTCTCATTTAGTTTGATTTTATCTTTTAAAATCTTGTTTTCAGATTTTAAGCCTTTGACTTCTTTTGACATTGAGACCAGATTCTTCATCAAGTCATTTTGCATTTTTATAAAATCAGGTGAGATTTCAGTTGATTGTACCTCATCGTCGTCAGATGTTGAGTCAGAATTCTCCAATACTTCCTTAGCTTTGATGAGCTTAGTCACCTTGCAAACATTTACATGTTCCACCTCTGAGTCTGAATCATCAGTCCAGTTAAACCAAGTATCATCAACCGGTTTTAGCTCTCCCCCACAATCTTAGCCATCAACATTTTCTTCTTGTAGAAAGCTGCGTCCTTCTTCTTAGGCATCTTGCACTCACGAGAGTAATGACCAGCTTTGCCACAATTGAAACAGATTGAATCTTCCTTCTTGGAATCATCAGCACGTTGTTGTTTGGATTGATCAGCTTTTTTGTAGTACGAGGAAGATGATGAGTTTTTGCGTTGATTGCCTGATTTGCCTTTAAACTTGTGTTTGTTCAAGGCATTTGTGAACATGGCTGCCATCCTGACTAATTCAATGTGAGAATCATCAACATCAGAAAGATTCAACTCTTCAGAATCAGTTGATTCTACAACAAGCACTTTCTTGGACAAGCTTTTGGAAAATGATTTGCTCTTCTTTTTGGCAATTAGGGCAAGAGGATCGCCCGGAGAAGACTCTTTCCTTCCTTCTTGAAGTTTAGACACCTCAAGTTGGTAATGCATAAGAACTCCAACAAGCTCATGAATAGTCAACTTGTCAATCTCTTTGGTAGATCGAACAATGGTTCCATAAGGAAGCCAATCAGCATTGAGCTTTTTGAGGAATTTCATGTTGACTTCAGCATGTACTTTTACAATCTTACACCTTTTCAACTCATTGAGAACACCATTGAAATGATGGTAGGTATCCTTGAGTTGTTCTTCTGGTTCCTGCTTGAAATCTTCATACAATCCCAGAGCCTTATTCAATTTAGTAACGTCTGACATGTCATAACCTTCTTGTTGTCGTTTGATCTCATCCCATATATCTTTTGCAGTAGTGTTGCTATCAACATTTTCAAATAACTCATATGGGATAGCTTGCATGACAATATTCTTAGCCTCTATGTCACCCTGAGCTCTTTCACGTTTATCACCAGAAAGTTCATAGACTGGAATTGGCATACCAGTATTCGGATGAAAATCAACAACTGGACCATCTCTCAGAGAAGCCCATATATGTTTAGCTTTCTCACCCATATAGTCTATGTACTGAGAGATACGATGAAGCCACTGAGTGTACTTGCCATCAAACAACACTGGAGGTCGAGAATCTGATCCAATGATAAGAGTATCTTGAGTAGGCATCTTAAATTGAGGTAGATTCGGTATAGATTCGGTATTAAACGCAATCTATGATCAGGGTTCAGTATAAAATCTAACAAGAATGTCAGATTCGGTAAAGATTCGGTACAGTAGCAGACTCGGTAAGTGGTTCGGTACTGTAGCAGATTCGGTAACAATTCGGTAAACCAGATTCTGTATCAGAAACTGATAAGAATCACAAGTAACACACCCAGATTCGGTATGGATTCGGTAACCACACAACTTGAAGCCTCAGAATACTTAAAACCAAAGAATTAAGTGAAACCGAGATTCTGATTCGGTAAATGATTCGGTAGTCAAATTCTGTAAAATATTATGTGTAAACACAATCCAATTCCCTTGAATTAGATTCGGTAACCTTGCTGCACAAGAAAACAAGTTAGTAACAAATAGAATATCAATGATACCGAAGATTCAGGATACCGAATGTCAACTGTAGCATTTGACAATACCGAGTCTAAGTCTAAAACTTAGAAATATAACAGAATACTTTCTCAAACCACACCAATTAGCTGCGTATAATCAAACCGAATGTGATAGAATCACAAACACACCACAATCTGCAACACTTAAGATGAATTTTTAGTAATGAAGCAGACTCGGTATGACGGTTACGATACCGAGTGTTGATCAAATCTTCAAAACTTGAAGAATTGAAGAAATTGAACTGACAGAAATGTGATTTAACACCTCACGAACACAACTGAATCTTTAAATCTTCACAAAAATCCAGAATCAATCTTGAATTAAGCAATACCGAGAGTTTTAGCCACAAACTCTAAAAATCAACTTGATTCTCCATAATTGAAGTTAAAAAGCTGTAATGATGATCGAAACTCTTTCTAATAGACCTAATACACCTTCACTGAACTTATCACAAGAATCTGAACGTCAGATTATCAAATTCGATAATACCGAATCTGATTCATTTTACCGAGAGTATTCAGATTCTGTAATCTACAATCTCTGGATCGATACAGTGATGTAGAATCACTTCCTGGAATCTCTGATACCAAATGATAGGTCAGATCATGTTGAGATTGAGAGAAATGATAAGATAGAATGAGATTCAGTATGTAGGAAGGAGACTCGGTATGAGAGAGAATCGGTAAAATTACATTCCACAGCTTCTAGAACTCGGTTACAATACAATGGCTATCTAATTAGGACTACTTAGGTTCCTTATATAGCCCTCTTCTAAGGAACCTTCATTTAAGCTTAATTCACATTAACACTATACAACTTCGGGGTCCTAACATAAGCTTTTCAATTTGCCTTCCTAAATTACCCAATTGCACATTCATAGCCTTAACCATATCTTCAGAATCAAAACTAACAAATTTTACTGAGCGAGAAATATCTAAGTCTTGGTGCCATTCATGGGAATGCGCAGCCAACTTATTAATCAAGGTTTCAGCTTCTTCGGCAGCTTTACTCATAATGTTCCCTCCAGCAGATGTATCAATCTCTCTTCTCGTAGCAATATCACAACCCTTATAGAAAGTAGTTACCTTTTTAAATTTATCCAAACCATGTTGTAGACAACCTCTAAGCATCTGACCAAATCGAACCCAAGCAGAATAAAGAGACTCATTAGTTTTCTAACGAAATTAGCAATTTCAGTTTGAAGGGTGACAGTTTTAGACGCAGGAAAGAATCGAGTGAGAAACTTTTCAACCATCGTATCCCAACTATTAATATCTCCTTCAGGTAACGAGTTCAACCATTCTCTAGCTTCATCTTTTAGTGACCATGGGAAGAGACGAAGATAAATAGTATTACTTTCCACATTATTAATGTTAAACAGATTACAAATATCTTTAAAATTCCGAATGTGGGCATTAGCATCTTCCTTCTCCGTACCCCTAAATTGATTATCTTTAAGCAAATGAAAAATAGGACCCTTAATATCAAAATTTTCTTTTATTTCGGGCTGAGTAATAGAATGACCTAATCCTTCCCGACCAGCTTTCATTAACGCTTCCATTGAATCAGTCATTTTAATTTCTGAACCAAAAAGAGATCCCAAATTAGAATCAGGACTAGACGGGGGGCTAGATAATAAATCATCATTAGAAGTAGTTCCCTCTTGGAAATCTAATTTCTTAAC
The DNA here is from genome assembly GCF_046630445.1 of Rutidosis leptorrhynchoides. NCBI lineage: Eukaryota > Viridiplantae > Streptophyta > Magnoliopsida > Asterales > Asteraceae > Rutidosis > Rutidosis leptorrhynchoides. The sequence continues at coordinate 475,764,837 of NC_092333.1, read as the reverse complement.
AATTTTCGAATCCTTAGAAAGTTTAAATAATATATCAAGATTTGACAACGTTCTTTGTAAGACTTGTTTCTTGGACCGAGTAATCATGTGATCTAAAATCATGAAAAGAAATATTTTAGGAGAAAATCTTTTAAGCCTTAAAGGATATATATATTTAAGTTTTATGTTTATATTAATATTTAAGAAATATCTTAGTATATTATTGAATTTTAAATAAATAAATATAATAAATATTAATAACATAATTAATAATATAAATATTAAATAACAACTTTTATCGCATAACAACAAATAATCAAACATACACGGCCTATTGAATCTTTCAATACTTAAGTGACCCGTCAACGTCTAGGTTTGAGCAGGAGCCTTTAAATCGGAACCCCAGCAACCCTCCCCAAAATGAAGACAGTCATCACCTGTTTTCAAAAAATATCAATAACCAAAGTATATCCAACTTCTGTATTTACCGCGCTACACTTCCCCGGCAGCGGCGCCAAAAAGTTGATGTGTGATAATGCTAAAAACGAACACATATTTCATAGCATTATCCTTCAAGAAAGACAAGCTTTTAGTTGCAATTGTTCCATTTACAAGTGATATTCGTTTAAATAATAAAAGTTGAAGACAAAAGATAGATTCAACGATTTGAAGACGCAAATGACCAAAAAGCTCAAAAGTACAAAGTACAATCCAAGTGGTTCAAATTATTGCTGAGAAACGTCTAAAAGTTACAAGAGTACGAGCCGCGAAACGCAAAGTACAAAATATTAAATCGTACGAAAGGACGTTCGAAAATCCGGAACCGGGATATGAACCAACTATCAACGCGTGACGCAACGGGTCTAAAATTACAAGTCAACGATGCACAAGAATATAATATAATATATATAATTATATATATTATATTATATAATAAATAAATCAAGAGCCGCCCACGTTTTGGAAGGATTTGGTGGTGTCACAGCTGGCCATGCGATCGCATGGCCAGGAAGAATATTGAAAGCCTGGCCACATCTATAAATTGGAGCATTTTTCGACGAATTATGTACACCTTCATCAACTGATCTCCCTCACTCTCTCAATATATATTTATATTTATATTTTAATTATAATTATAATTTTAATATTAAGTTAATAATAATAAGGTTATAGTGGCGAATGTTTTAAGTTTGTAAGTCAAAATTTTGTCCGTGTAACACTACGCGATTAATACTCATTGTAAGTTATGTTCAACCTTTTTAAATTAATGTCTCGTAGCTAAGTTATTATTATGTTTATTTAAGCTGAAGTATTCATGATGTTGCACTTACTATAAAGACTGGGTTATTGGGCTTTGGACCATAATTGGGGTTTGGACAAAAGACCGACACTTGTGGAAATTGAACTATGGGCTATTAATGGGCTTTATATTTGTTTAACTGAATGATAGTTCGTTAATTTAATATAGAAATTTACAATTTTACGTATCTATAAATAACCACATACACTCGATCGGATACGATGGGTGGGATATTTATAAATACTAATAATCGTTCATTTGACCGGACACGAAAATGGATTAATAGTCAATGGACTCATTAAAACAGGGGTGGATTACATACAAGGACATTTGGTGTAATTGTTAACAACGTATTAAAACCTTGGGTTACACGTATTCGATAACCTGGTGTAATCATTAACAAAGTATTAAGACCTTGTTACAGTTTAAGTCCCCAATTAGTTGAAATATTTGACTTCGGGTATAAGGGTAATTTGACGAGGACACTCGCACTTTATATTTATGACCGATGGACTATTATGGACAAAAACCAGATGGACATATCAAATAAATCAGGACAAAGGACAATTAACCCATGGTAAGAAATTAAAATCAACACGTCAAACATCATGATTACGGAAGTTTAAATAAGCATAATTCTCTTAATTTATATCTCATCGTACTTTTATTTACCGTCATTTTATTTATCATCATTTTATTTATCGTACTTTAAATTACTGCACTTTTATTTATCGCACTTTTTTTTTATCGTCATTTACTTTACGCTTTAAATTAAGTTATATTTATTTTAATATTTTACATTAGGTTTAAATTGTGACTTAAGACATAAAATCGACAAACCGGTCACTAAACGGTAAAAACCCCCCTTTATAATAATAATAATACTACTTATATATATATATATATATATATATATATATATATATATATATATATATATATTTATACAAATATAGTTTAAAATATATATAGCGTTAAACTCAGCTAGCTCCCTGTGGAACGAACTGGACTTACTAAAAACTACACTACTCTACGATTAGGTACACTGTCTATAAGTGTTGTAGCAAGGTTAGGTATATTCCATTCAATAAATAAATAAATAACTTGTGCAAATTGTCTCGTATTTAATAGTATTTCGTAGTAAAATATAATCTATTTCGTACTACACCTCGCACACATCAATGTGCAAAAGTGTGCAGTGCTTAATTTACCTTTCAAACTTTTAAATTTATATAACCTTTATTATTACACTTTTAACACTCTAACGAGCAACAAAACCCGATCAGATGTAGTATTTTAGGTTATCGTCCCAATAAAAGTGTAGGTATGGATAAGAGTTGTTTTATTATTTAATTCTTATTAAAGAATCAAAGATATGTTTTTGTATCTTTTATTGTATAGATTTATCTCTTAGGAAAGAGTTACTTTTAAAGATAAACAAAGTAAAATAAGGAATTAAAGATTCAAAATAAAATACAATACAAGTAAAGATACAAGTGATTACATGGACAACCAATTCATACGGGAATCATATTAGATAAGTTTCATAACTTATATTAACACAAATCAAGATAACAATCATAGACGAATTATTATCCCTAAGCAGGTTAAGACAAGTGTTGCATATTAATTAATAAGCAGGACTTAAAGCATATGTGAGATATGTGATGTGCATAACTAACATCTTAATTCTTCATGTTCAATTCAATTACATGATACATACCAATCTTGTGATGAGGATCAATATGCAAATAGACTGACAAATTATATAAGCTAGTAAACACCAAGTAGATCAACTCAAGTTACTAGCTGAAAGTCAATTACTACTAAGTTTTCATGCAATCATTAATTAAACAAATCCAAACGAAGGTTCTTCGATTAAGCCTAACAATATTAACTTCTATTATATAAGCGTAACTTAAATCAAATAAGTTTATCACTATTAAGTTCTTTAACCTAGTTGCATGCAATTCAATTTAACAAGTTTGATGGACTAGATCTAAACAAGCAGCATGAATCTAATAATAGATTATCGGATCAAGGACTAATCAACCCTAAAATCATGTTATTTAATCATTAAGCATGGCAAACAAGTATAGTCAAACAAAACAGACTCAAAACAATTCAAATATCATTACAAAAACTCAACCATACAGATCTGGAAAAGAACCAGAAATTGCACAGAATAAAGCACGAAGCCGGCGGCTTCCTTCACTCCAAGCCGGCGGCTTGAGGGTGAAGCCGGCAGCTTCATCTGACTCCCAGATGCAGTTTAGTTTTCGTCCACGTAATCACTATGAACGTTTAGTTCATAATAAAAGACGAACATAAACGAATACAGTAAATAAAATAGATAAAACAATAAGATAGGGATAGAATCATACCTTGAAAAGAAGGTAGATGTAAAATAACTTTAATTGAAACTTGAATCTTGATTACAATAAGTAAATCTAACCTAAGGGTTTAGAGAAAACCCCTAAAAACGACCTACAGAATTATTAAATTCTGGAAAAACTAAACTACTTATGAAAACTGAGACCAGAGGCCGAAATTTATAGGATTTTGGGGCGGTGGCCAAGCCGGCGGCTTCAGTGGGAAGCCGGCGGCTTGCCTTGAGTCGGTGACTCCTTGTGCAAGTTATACTTTATTCGCAAGCTAAGATCTTGTAACCGTCTTATCCAAGCCGGCGGCTTCAGTCCAGGCCGGCGGCTTCCTTGATTTGCCAGATCTTTATAATTTTTCCTTGATTTTGTTTCCATTTTTAATTGAACTTGGTCGATAAGTTAAGAAACCGTGTCAACCAGGCCGGCAGCTTCATTGGGAAGCCAGCGGCTTCATTGGGAAGCTAGCGGCTTCCTTGCCTTTTTCTTGATCAACAAGTTCTTTCAATTTACATCGATTCTGGAACATTCTGGTGTATTCAGCTCCAAACCGGCGGCTTAAGTGACTCCATGCTGGCGGCTTCATCTGCCGATTTGCAATTTTCTCTATTTTTGATCATGTTTAATACATAACTTTAACATAATCATTAGAAATATCTTTTTCACATTTTTACCCATTTTAGTGTGTTTTGGAATCAAAATGACTCAAAAATACTAAGATAACTCCTCAAAATGTTACCAAAAAACTGTATAATTTAGGAGTTATCAACGGTACACTCCGACATTTCACTATACATAACACCACCGGAGTTTCCTCGGGCGGCAGTAAAAACTCCCGCACTTAGGATTCATCTCCACATTCTCACCGCCAAGATGATAACACCCCGTGGAATTACCATTCCACAACACGCGTGATCATTCTCATCATTGATCGTAAACACTGAATCACTGCAGTTTACTTTACTCTCAGAGCCGTCATACACAATCGCTAGAGATGTCGTACACGCGACGACGTCGCACCTTCATACCAACAATCACAACTAACAGCCCTTCATCATTCGCAAAGCGAACTCCATCCAAGTCTTACATACGCCTCTAAGCATATGCCACTCCGCTTAGTCAGTCGTGCATCTTAGTCGAGATCACCCGACCTTCCACGCAACGAACCTTCATCAACAATTGCTCACTCTCATGACGAAGAGTGACCAATCCGACACAATCATTGCATCGACCGCAATATTAATACCTCATCATAACCTTCAGACTAACTGACCATTAAGTCCTTCACCAGCTCACCTGTCATCTTTACCCATCTATCTTTTAAGTGCAAAAAGATTCGCACACCCGTCACTTCATAAGAAGTATTTACCGCGATGCTCTTAAACTTCGACTTCCGCAACCGTCGAATTAGTATCACCTATCGATCACTATTATAATCTCCGATGCTTCCAAGGGTATCTCACGGGCACCCTAAGCATAAAGTGATCACACCATCACCAGAGTTAAACATTACACTAGCAGGTATAAGAAGGTACCTGATACCGTGTCATGCAAACTCCCTCCACAACCTGCCGAATTCTAAAACTCGGTCTTTAGGTTCCATACACCCGATGTCACCTACCTCACCACAGTAATGACCTAAAGTCATACATTCCCGAAAAACCTTACGGTTTATTGTCTTATCGAAAGTCTCTTCGATCACACGCTACCCGCAATTTCCACAAGGCCAAAAGATATAGCCTAACGAAACCTTCCGTCTAACACTAAGAGGTGCTTGGAGACACCAAGTCTTACACCCTTCCGCACATCGACACATCCACTACAACAAGGGATATTCCGTTAGGAATGTTACCCTATAAACCATCACACTAACGCGACCATTGTCATACGGATCTTACTCCCATGAGTTTAATGACCCGAAGACTCCTCAATTCGCAAATTCCAAGATGACTCATAACTAAAGTCCTTACGCGATTCTATAACCACACACTCTACAGAGTGTAACCCAATTCTACAGTCATTAAACTTGCTACGTCCCATTACGGGATTTAAGTCTTCGTCGCACACACACTCACTAATCGGTCATCCTAGTTACGATGAGTAACTACAAGGAATGACAATCTCAATAATTCACCCACTACTTAGGATGACTAAGTATGCGCCGAACTCGTGAGTTGGCTCACTCACTTAACTAACCGGTCCCACCGTAACACTTCCCGACTCGCAATGAGCCTGATGTGACTACAAACACATCACCCGAGACAACTATATCCTAGGAACTAATAAAAGATTCCTTATTTATCCCGAATCTACCCCAACCATGCCACGTTTCCTCCGTTCGGTACTCGTCATGTCATGCTTGATGTCAAGATACACGGTTGTAATAATGGTGATCGATCACTATTACAATTGCATACCTTACCATTTTCACATGGTCACGCAAAGTACTTTACCCGGACTGACGCAACATTCACACAAGATAACTCCTAGTACCCAAATGACCAAAGTCCTTACCGTGTACTTGATCACTCAAAACCACCAAACCTTCGAATCTCTCCAATGGATTCATTTGTATATATAAAATTATATACAATATAATAATAAGTGTACACAAGTACACCGCAAATAGCACACAACCGTCAATAAGTCTAAGACTAGGCACCTATTCCAAGGTCACCTAATTTCCTTAGACTATGTTCTGATACCACTTGTAACGACCCAACTTCGTTTTACCAAAAACACGACTTGAAATTTTTTTTTTATAACAGATCATCTGGACGGTGTCCAGTAACAAAGGACAGGACGGCGTCCAACAATCAGGACGGCGTCCAGTAACACTAAAATGTTCTGTGATAGAAAACCCCAAACCCACGTTATACTGGACGGCGTCCAACCAAATCTGGATGGCGTCCAGCAGACCTGATCAGCCCCATTTCATTTCCAAACACACTTATCACTTTAAATCAACAACCAACGCTTTGTAACAACCAATTCAAGTTTTATAACAATCAATACGTCAGATAAAAGTGTTTACATCACAATATACGGGTTAAGACTTAATAACCCAACCCAATACAAAGAACATAATCCCGGGGACTACCAAATCCCCAATCCGCGTCCAAACATTCAAAAGCTACCCCATCGAACCCAAGCGCTCCTACGCATCTAGCCTAACAACTAGCTAGCTTCATAATCACAATACCTGTAAAAAGGTAAACAACGAGAGGGGTAAGCATAACGCTTAGTGAATGCAATAATTATACATATACATATATAATCTACTTACTTGCAATCACTTACACAATTACCACATACACGCTAGCAATTTAATTAGCATACCATCGCAAAGTATAACGCTAAATTCTCCAATACGCAAGCTAGTACAAACAATAGCATATAATCCGAAATATAATATGCTACACTACAACACATAACCATGGTTAACCAATCGTATAAAGGGAACGATTCTCGCGAATGAACCGTTAGCCACGCAGACGCCACTAGTATGCATCACTAGTCCCTTGGGTGGTATCGCATACTCGAATGTAAAACCCACCCTTCACATGAAATGTGGTATCGCATACCCGAACTTAAAACCCACACTTCACGACCGCACACACACATGATGATGAGGTATCGCATACCCGAACTTTAAACCCTCATCCCATGCCAACACGATGTGGTATCGCATACCCGAACTTAAAACTCACATGGCATTTTGTACAAGTAAATACATTACATACACACATGTATAATTATTCCACTCACCTTGGAATGCCCGCACAAGTCATGTACAACGTGATCTCCGTCCTCAAATCCGAGCAAGTAACCACCTATATCACACATAGGTACAATATACACATAAATAGCCATTCTCTAAAAGAGAACCCGACACAAACATCCCTTAACCGAGGGATTACTATCTAACTCAACAACCCGGCCATTTAGACACCTAAAATGGACCTCACCAATTACCACTACAGGTGGTAATTTCGACCCAATTCAATTCACCCATTTCGACATAAGTCCCGAAAATGCCAAAATCACTAACGACTAGTGATTATATTTTCAAAACACCAATTAACACCTAAATCAAACATTTATTTGCTTGGTTCATCAAATCTTTACCCACTACTTAGTTTGACACCAAATCAAAGTTAACACCCATTTTGACCAACAAACATGTTCTTATGATTATCTAAATCACCAACACACTTACAATCTAGTGATTAAACACCCAAACCATAACAAATACTTCCAATTTCGTCATCTAACCTTAAACCCACCAATAACGGGTCAAAAACCCATCTAGTAATCACAACAAACCCATTTCACAACCATGCAAGGGTCTCTAACAATATCAAGCTCAAACCCTAAATGAATATCAAATTAACAAAATGAAAATCGGAGTTAGGGCTTACCAACACTACCAAAACATAGCCGTTAACGAGGTGAACAACCTTAACTCTTGCACCTTAACCCGAATCAACATCCTTCTTCTCCAAATGAAGCTTTCCCTCTCTAAAACCCTTTCTCTCTCTAGGATGAAGATGAGAGAGATGTGTGGATGTGAAAATGATCCAAAAGTGGATCTAAAACTGATATTGAGGCTACAAATCCGTTCTCAAGTGAAAAGACACAAATACCCCTTTTAATTCATTAAAATTCTAACAGCTGGCCCGTCAAGACATTTGGACGGCGTCCAAAATGGCTGGACGGCGTCCAAAATGGCTGGACGGCGTCCAAAATGGCTGGACGACGTCCAAATGCACTGGGACTGAAACATCATTTTGTTTTGATCGTAACTTTCAAACCGTAACTCCGTTTTTGATGAATCAAATATCATTGGAAACGTAATGAGATTTACTATCCAATGGTAAGGTTTTAGAATATCAACTCCAACTTTATTTGGGATCCAAATATATGCTTACATGCCTCGTAATTCGAATGACGTCCAAAACAACGCGTAACTGAAAAACGGGGTGTTACAACTCTCCCTCACTTAAATTGGATCACGTCCTCGTGATCTGCACCTACACTAGAAGTTAAGCACTTTTCCCTAGAACATTTCTGCTTCCTACGCGGAGTCACACATGTAGTAATCACGTATCTAAAATTCTCGCTTCGTACACTAACGCATAAAATTACAACGATATCGTACATCACACTTCCATTTTTAACAATATCGGGTAATCAACCTACGAGTCAGAACAACCGCAACCGTTGCTCCTACGCCGAGTATCCAAACTCGTACCATACACTTCACCATCGTCCTAAAAGTAGAACAATTCACCGACAATCATCGTCGTCATGCCTCACGATCCTACGAAATACAACCAAGCCCGACATCCATGACATCTTCCGTAAATTCTAAGATCTCACCACACGCTAATAATCACTAGCATGCACTACCGCCACAAGCGATATCTCATACACTCAACGTCCAGAATTCCCATTTAGGAAATACGAAAACACCACATATCCCTTCAAGTTCTCTCTACAACTCGCAACAAGCTACATCCATAGCCATATCACCCAACGCAATCCACTAAACCCACTACGTCGTGAACCATGTCTTGTATTAATCCAAATCGAGAACGATTCATGCTTCCTTAAAACTCCGTACTCCATCGGTTCATAACGTGCTGCTCAACCAGTCATTCATGAATATTCTCTGGACCAAGAACCAACTTCCCCCGTCACCACAATCGGGCTATTCCTTCAACCAAGAAATTTAGATACACCAAAATTAATCACTTTAGGAACTCTGCTTTCCCATTAATCGATCTACACACGACCATCCGTCACTGGATTAATCCAGGACGACAATAATACACCTCGAACTAGACAAAACATCAACACTCGACATAGGGTTTCTCCCTTAAACCCTCCAACACATCCTTACAATTGCGACTTCCTAGTACTAGCATGAAAACTATTCGTGTACTAGAATCCCGTCAACAACGGATTATCATCACAACAATTCGCAATTCGTCACGCGAACCACAAAATATCCACCAACGCCTTGTGAATCCTCTTACCTCGACCGTCCTGTAAGGATGGCCTCGACATCTCAATGCAACTAACGGGTCACCTCACTAGGGAACATGCTCACGCAAACAAACAACAACCGCGTGTCTCTATATGAGACAATCGAAATCGGCACTCCCCGCTTCACAATCATTCATAAAGTGGAATAATCCACTGAAAATTTCCACGAACACGTTTCCCGACGGGAAAATACAGTATCCTTCGCGACATCAAACTCGTACCCATTCAATAATACTATCTGAGTTTCACGACAACCCAGATTTACACTATGAGAGCACCCACA